>NW_027530620.1:2914616-3046520 GCF_008692635.1 Crocuta crocuta
AAGGAAAGGGAAAAGGGGGAAGGAAGGAACGGGGAGGGGAAGGAGAGAGGGAGGGAGGCAATCCCACGGAAGCAATGGGTGACAGGAAGAGAAGTGCGCAGAAGGAGTTCCCCACAGCTGAGAAGATTGAGGAAACACAAAGTCAAGTTGACTTGTTTTCCACAGTTGTCAGGAACTTGCCCCTTTAGGAGCTGCATCCTTTGTTATCCGCATTCATGCACACAAACGTGTACTTTTTTTTAGTTTTTTTAAATTTATTTTGAGAGAGAGAGAGAGCACAGGAGAGGGACAGAGAGAGGGGGAGCAAAAGAATCCCAAGCTTGGAGCTCAACACAGGGCTCACACTTATGAACAATGAGATCATTGCCTAAGCCAAAATCAAGAGTCAGTTGCTGAAACAACTGAGCCACCCAGGCGTCCCTGAACATGTGAACTTTTTAATAGCTAATGAGTGACAAAAGATGGGAAATATAGACAAAGCCTCCCTCCATGTGTTAAACCCAAACCAAGTTCAGAGTAACTCTGTAAGTGTCACGAAGTTCCATGTTGCTCCTCACCCACACCTCACTGTGGAAGCCAAAATAGGCAAGTAATGGCGTGCAACAGGCCAGCATCAGGTCCCTCTTCCTCCCTTTGGAGACGCAAAATCTAGTCTCAGGCGAGAGCCACAGAGCTGTTTCCTCTCCATCTGATGATAGCAAGTGAAGGAGAAGAAATGGAGCCCTCTGCCCCCACTACTTCTAAGTCAATTAGAACATGCTGATTTCCCTAACAGGATTATCTCTGTCCTTCCCCAGAGCCTTTTCCATTAATGAAGTGATCAATGATGTCTCCGTCACTCACACATCAGACCCCTTCGTAACACACAAATCATTTAGGAACCTAAACAACCAAATGCAGAGTTAATAATTCTTACTTTTAAAGTCATCTTTATGGCCACTTGCTCCCTCCAAAAAAAGTGCTTTAACACTGATGAAAATACTTCTTTTTCTGTGTGGCATTATTCCAATATGTTATTACTAGGCTCGGGGGTGAGGCACTGTGGTTCATTTCCAGCAACACCAAGGCAGGAAAAAAGAGGGACTGGAGACCTATTCTGTTCACAGGGTGACAAAGAGTGTTCTCCAACCCCAACCCCAACCCATCAGAAACTTGGAAATAACGAATGAAATAAACTAGATAATCCATAATCCATGGGGAAAATTTAATCATATGTAAGCAGAAACTGAGACATGTATCTATAAAAGTATTAGTAGTGGATACTGGAAATCCCCCAAAGCCTTCCCTACAGTCAGAGCTATCTTCCTAAACCACAAATAGGATTACTTCACAACCTGCTTAAAACTTTTCAATAGCTTCCCCTTGTTGGGAGGACAGAGTCCTCACCACTTAACTGAGGTAGAAGACTTGCATCTCTCAACCCTTTCCTAGCCCCGTCCCCGGGACCCTCCTAATCCTGTCTCCACTGGGCCCCCCATACACACCAATACATGCACGTGCACGTGCACGCACACACACACACACACGTACACACTTTCCCCCTACTCCTATTGATCTTTCAGGCCCCAGAGCAGATGTCACTTCTTTCAGGGAGCCCTCTAGAACTGTAAATTAGATGCCTTTCCTATGACTCTCCAGTGGCTCTTCCTATTTCCCTATCTTAACTTCTATACTGTTTTGTGATTGCTAATTTACCTGCCAAGTTTCCCTAACTAGATTACAGGATAAAGACTATGTGTGTGTGTGTGTGTGTGTGTGTGTGTGTATATATATATATGTGTGTGTGTGTGTATGTGTATGTGTATACATATATATATATACATGTATATACATACATACCATAAGACTGTATACATATATACCATTGCAATATATACCATTGCAGCCTTGGGATCTAGGACAGAGCCTAGCTCACTAAATACTGGTCAAATTAAACTTAATTGAAGAGACTGAATTTAATATAACCCAGAAAATCTTAAGCAGGCCTAGCACATAGTAGGAACTCAGTAAATATTTGTCATATTGAACTGAATTAAACTGACTATGACTCGGATCATCTCAGGAGGGCAACACTGAGATTAACTGCATTTCAGGAAGCTAGTGGATGGTTAGTGGAATCAAATAGTGTTGCCATATGTGACGGCCGATGGTATTTCCCAAAGGGGAGAGGTCATAGTGTAATAGGAAAGAAACTAACACCGCTCCAGGGAAGAACTGGATGTTTCTACCTGGCCCTGCTCAAGAGAAGAAAGTCAGTGCACTAACATGGACTCCGGCTGGCCACCAGAGAGGGTGCTCAGCTGGGGCAGAGGACTCATCAAGCCTCATCATCCCCCAAGAGGCTTGGCCTCCTTTTCTCAGATTCACTCTTCACCAAATAGCCCATAAACTTTCCCTGCAGATTTTCCACAGGGAGACCACGAGCTGACCCCCAGCATGTCCTTTCAGTAGCTCTGTCTCTCACTGAAAATGAGTAAATTGGCCCTGATCGTGCACTGCCCTCTTGGAAGCCAAGCTGGTAGGAATCTGTCCTGACCACTGGTCCAAATTCTCCATTTACAGGACTGCTGAGGCTCAGCCGTCTGCGCTCCCCCCAGAAGACCTGCTGTCCCATTTCCTCTAGAGACAGTGGGGAGCAAACCTAAGACCTGAGTAATCAGCGAACACAGACGTTGAGGGAGCGGACTCTGCCCAGAAGCTGGCTACACTGGGGCACGGGCGATGAGGGCACCACCTGGGCCCAGGCAAGGGCGGGCAGGCAGACAGCAGGGCTGGGGACAGTCTTTGGTGGTGGGAACCTTGCATCTGGACGGGAGTTTCAGGCAGACTCCAGCTGTGGGGAGTGGCGCACGGAAGCATGAAGTAGGACTTTGGGGCAAGACTCGATTTGCAGGCAGAGGGAGTAAGGAGCCTGGGATAATCATAATCATATTCTAATCCTGGCTTCCATTTATTGAGGGCTATGTTCCAACCAATGTTGTTGGTGTCTTTGTAAACATTATCTAATTAAATCTTTCAACAACCCTGTGATCCAGATACCAACACCTCAATTTATAATGAAGAAACCACTCTGGCTACAATTGTCAATATCACGCTATTGTTTACCCACCAAAAAAAAAAAAAAAAGCAACTCAATGTGGTTCAATCCAGTAGTTGCTGAGTACATGAACACTGGCCCAAGAATCTAGACAATGAACACCATGCTGGAAGTGAACAGAGAGGGCCGAAGTGAAATAGACAAGGGGTCAATATGACACAACCAGCTAGGACTTGAGGGAGTGATGGGCTCAGTGGGGACAAGTTCCCAAAGTGCTGCCGTCAAGGCCCTAGCAAGTGATGGTAAGGTTTCTGGCCGAGGGGTCTGGTCCCACAGATAAGCCAGGTGTTGTTTGTTAGTCAAGTCACAAGAGAAGCCACAGACCGAGCTGCCCCCTCTCCCAATACCCAAAGGCCCAAACAGCCGTTCACATCTCTCTCTGTCAGCCCTTGCTGAGCCCCTTTCTGTGAACAGAAAGCAGATCACATGTTGCCTCAAGTCAGATATGTGACCAGACTCAGTGCACTGTGCAAGATTTCACCAATGATGAAAATAACTTTCTCCTGCTGCATTTAACATCTGGTGTCACAGATTTTTGCTGAGAGCCATAAAATCACTAACTTGCAAAGCAAACCTCATTGTTGAAAAAATACATCCATGGAGGGGTGGGTGGCAGCCAGGGGCTGGCTGTGATCTGGGGCTGCCTCAGCATTCATGGTGGCCCTTTGTCTCCTTGGTGGACAGCAACATTCACAAGGCCTTGGGAGGAATCAGAGGCAGTAAACACAAGCCCACACTAATGATTAGCTGAGGTACCTTGGACTGGCTCCTTAACCTCTCTGATCTTCCATTTCCTTGTCAAGAAAAAAAAAAAAAAGGAGGGATAAAAATAACCACCTGCCAGGGTATCTCTGTACATTCAATGAAATAACATATGTGACAGTGCCTGGCAGAAGAGTAAATGCTAGCTTCTTTCTCCTTTCTTTTCCTTTTCTTTTTTTTGCTCTCTGACATTTCCTTGCAGACCCAAGTCTGCTCACGCACTGTGGCATTTGTCAGAGACTTGTACGTGTAGCAAGCTTGGCCCAAGTCGCCGCTAACTGGGACCCCACACTTGGGGAGGAGGCACCGATGTTCTGGTCCTTCTCCCCCAGCGCGATGGAAGCTCTTTGGGAAAAGGGGCTGTGCCCATTCACCAGAGCCCGACCCTGGTGGCAGATGCTCGGTGTGTCCTGAACTGTATGACATCATGAAGCAGCAGGGAGGAGACGACACCACTGGGGGTTATGTCAACCTGCCCTTCTCTGAGTGCCTGCTCTGTCCGAGTCTGCTGTGAGGCCTGGACATATAGGAATGGGGTGATATACGGGAAAGTCCCAGGGCCCCCTGAACTGACCTGATGAGGGGGGCTAGAATGGGAGGGCTTGCTCCTTGTAACTGTAGTCATAGACTAGGGAGCCTGCCCGTGGCCAGCCCAGCCACATTTGAGGCGTCCTCTCTTCCACTTGTCATTCTCATGGCTGCCCTCAACATTCACGTGAAATCTGATTTCCCTTGTGTCTACTTGTTGCTGTGGGCAGAGTGTGTAGCGGAAGCAACAAGATGTGGTTGACCCTGCCTGCTCTTCCCCACTGCATGACCTCGGCCTTGGAACCCACCCCAGTTGGTATAAATATACGCTCAGGGCATGTTCAATCTCCCAGGTCTCTTTGTCTCCTCATCTCCTGTCTCTCTCTCTTTCTCCATTTCTCTCTCTCTCTCTCTCCCCCACCTCAGTGGGGGGGGGGGGGTGTNTGTCTCTCATATACTCTTATGTTTCTGTTCCCCTCTGTTTCTCTGTCCCACTGTCTCGTGAGGTGTCTCTCTGCATGTGCATGTCTCTCTCTGTCTCTCTCAGCCTGTCTCTGCCCCCTTCCCCCTCCTCCTGCCCCTCCCAGCCGACCCCTACCTGAGCGCCCACCTCCCCCCGCAGCTGCCTGGGGTTGCACACACAGCCCAGCCACTCTGCGCGTATTTTTAACTCTCACTATCTCCACCGTCGTCGCCATTTTTGGCTGCAGGCCACAGCAAACAGAATGTGAGAAAGCAAAAACTAATGAGCTTCTTCAAGAGAGGATAGGGAGCTTCTGTTATTTCATTTAGTCCTCAGAGTTTAACTTCTGGCACTTCCGTCACATCTCCAAATGGTAAGTGAAGGTTGTTACTTTTCAATTTGGTTGGGCTGTGTAGCACATTTCATCAATTAAAATGCACCCTCAGTGCAAAATCACAACAGGGCCGGCAGGAAGGGTGCTAGCGTGTGAGGGAGAGGTTTTTTTTTCAAACTTACTTTTGTTCCGTGTAGCTCAGACCTGTTCAAGGCACCCTTTTTCTCCAAACAACACCACCGTTTGTGGAGAGCGATGTGTGTGCAACCAATCCGTGGCCAGTGCTGACTGGCTGAGAACGCGGCAGGCCCCGGACCCAGGGTGAGCCCAGGTCTCCGGATTTAGCCCTGGCTCTGCTGACTGGCCTCCAACCTACGGAGTCACCTGCACAGGTTATTCAACTTGTGTGGACACTGTTCCTGACTCACCCAGCCCTCACCCTTGACCACAAGAGAAATTCTCTAACTGGAAAGATCTCCAGAAGGGGAAATGAATGAACAAATAATAAGCTTCACCAATTTCCCTGATATTTGTTCAGGCAGCAGATACTTATTGGACATTTACTGCCTGCCAGGTACTGTGCTGACCTCAATATTTGGAAATGTTCGATTCGAAGACTTCAACTTCCTCTCCATCCTTTCCTGCCAAATTGGGGTCGATTGATTTGAGTCACCATGACTCAAATTATTGTTGTTTCTTGATTATAAAGTAATGCCTTGGGGCACCCGGGTGGCTCAGTCGGTTGGACGTCCCACTTCAGCTCAGGTCATGATCTTGCAATCAGTGAGTTCGAGTCCCTCTTCGGGCTCTATACTGACAGCTCAGAGCCTGGAGCCTGCTTCAGATCCTGTGTGTCCCTCTCTCTGCTCCTCCCCTGCTCATGCTCTGTCTCTGTCTCTCAAAGACGAATAAACATTAAAAAAAATTTTTTAAGTAATACCTTTATTATAACAACAAAAAAATGTTTATTGCAGATCAAAAGAAAGAACAAAATGTGAAGCAGTCACAATCCTTCCTCCAAAGCTCATCACTATTTTCAAAGGAATGTTATTTTGAATGGCAACAGAAACCAGAAGGCCTACTAACAGAGGACTGAACCCCAAAGAGAAACCCTAAATTTAATTTAACACATGGACTGAGCACCTACCTTACACCAGGTGCCATTAGAGAGTTACAAAATTCATAAGGTAGGATCTTGCCTTTCCAGGGCTGGGGAACCACTGACACACTAGTTATTTTTACCCAAATTTTTAAAACCCAGATCTAACGTCTCTAAACCAAGGCATAACTAGGGAATAGACTCCATATCCAACTTTCAGTGGAGTTGTTTTTTTACCTCATTCTTCCCCATTTTACTCTCCCCACTGGTAGTACTTCCCCCTAACCATACTTCACCCCTTTCCACTTTGATTCTTTCCTCCATGTTTCTCCTTCGGAAATGTGAATGCTTGGCAGCCCTAGCTCGTGCAGGGTCTAAGAGATTAGCAGTAACATCTCAGGCAGGCCTGTGAATGATAGAACAAAGCACTGTTCACAACAGGCAACACACTTGCAAGGCTCCGGCAGCCTGTGCCTCCTTACAGCCCAGGACTGGCTGTTCCTAAATGCTCTAAACTGGGTGGAACATGAAGAACATCCCAGGTCCATCCGCAAAGTGCGTTGCTTAAAACTACAGTCCCCTGCAATATTGGAGGAGAGGGAAGGTGGTGGTCAAATGAATTTGGGAAGTGTTCCTGGCCACATCCCCGTCGCAAATCACAGTAACACATCAAACGCTCTCTGAGGAATCCCCTGATATCACTTGAACCTGGCAATTTGCAAAAATCTGACCATGGATGTTGGAAACATTCAGGAACACACTAGAAAATTCATTTGGTGATATAAGTGGCAGTTATTGTTACTATATAAGCTATTCATATTAATATTAATATGTTAATATAATTTTTAAAAGAACGTTGGATCCAGTGTTATTAACAACATCCTTCTATACGCTTACCACTGCCAGAGTCATTGTTATTATCTTACACAAGGTCATCATCACTGGTCTGCCTGGTTCACCAGCCTCAGCTGCCACCCATCGCACTCCCCCAAACACACATGTGCTTTTAATTGTTCCTTCACTAAAATGTTCATCTAAGTTACCTGAGCAGCTGGCTCCTACCCATGTTTAAGGCTCAAATTTCCTCTGTTGTGGCGCAGTCTCTGAACCCTCCAGGAGTAGGACACTGTTCCTTTCCTTTTTCCTGGCATTCTGCGTATACTTCATCCACTGAGTAGGATTATCTGCTACCATGTCTGTCTTCTCTGCCAGGCTGGGAACTCCCAGAGGACAGGAACTGTGATTTATTCACCTCCGTATTCACAGGATTTAGTATAGGGACTAATTCATAGAAGCTTCCAAATAAGGAGATGAAAATGGACCTGCATCCAGAGGTCAGGCAAACCCCAGTTAAAGGGGACAAATGGAAAAGCTGCTTGAAAGAGGGGAAACGTAGGCAGGGTAGCAACTGACGTTTGGAAACTGTGGCTGTGAGTGACATCCTGGTTTAAGTAGTTGGCATTGGCCATATCCAGGCAGGTGTGTGGTCTGTATGGGGGGTTGGGGGGGAGGGGCAGGGAGGAATTAGAGAACAGGTTCTTAGGAAACTTCAGACACTGTACCAGGAGGTCAGTATGGGGTAAGCCCTAGAAAAAACAGGGGAACTCAGATGCAAGTCTCAGCCATTGGGAACTAGTCATTGGGTTGATTGAACTAACAGCCTTGAGTTCCTTAAAGTCCCTTTAAATGGGGAGAGAACTGTTCCAGGTTCTGGGGCATGGCTGAGCCCACAGGTGTAGATTAAGTGGCTGCACCTGGAGGATTAGTAGACTACAGGAACAGGAAGCCAAGCCAATCATTAAGGCTTCCAGGTGCTTCTCTTCATATGGCCTTGCTTGCAGGTTTGCCTCTGTCTTCAGGATATAACCTCAGGCTCCTCCATGCTACAGATTTCTACATTCAGAATGCCATTCCAGAAGAGTGAATTCAACCTACTTTCAAAATCACTTGTGCCCTAGAGGTTACATCCCAGAACCAAACCCATGGAGTTGTGCTCTAGAGATCTGTTCACCACAACATGCCCAAAACCAGGTTAGGAGTTTCGACAACTTCCTAATAATATAAAAACCATCTATCCAAAAAGCTTTTGGATAAAATGAAGATAGATAATAAATATAAGTGGGATTCTTTCAAGGAAAAAAAAAGTCTTCATCTCCTTTTTTAAAAAATATTTATTTATTCTTGAGAGAGAGACAACAAGTGAGAGTGGGAGAGGGGCAGAGAGAGAGGGAGACAGAGTATCCGAAGTGGGCTCTGAGCTAACAGCAGAGAGCCCGATGCGGGGCTTGAACCCACAGACTGTGAGCTCATGACCTGAGGTGAAGCTGGATGCTTAACCGACTGAGCTTCACTGTTCATTTCCTTTTAATGGCTGAAGGCAAAATCTCCCAGTATCTATCCCAATCAGAATAAAGGGAAAATACAAAAGATTCAGGGCAAGCAAGGAGGATTTGAAATGTAATTTATATTATTCAATAACTTCTAAAAATGGGGGAATATAGGTTCTAATTAAATCCTAAAGTACCAAATCCATATATCTAGAGCACACTGTGCAGGGAGAAACTGACCACATTGGTTCAGAATGATCTTGTAGGCAGTGCAGGTAACTGTAATGAAAGTCTTCAAAGAAAGAGGCCAAAGGAGTTTAAAGTTTTACATTTTTCCATGTAAAGTCTAAAGGATGGAAGAGAACCTTCTGTTTTCTTTTGGGGAGTTTTGGAGGTTGGGGGGGGGATTGTTTTTTGGTTTTGTTCTTTTTTACTTTATCACCAGAGAGCAATGAGAGGAAGAGATAGAAATGCTGGAACATTGGATGTAGCGGGAACAGACAGACAGATGGACAGATGGATGGATGATGGATGGGTGGAGAGATGAGTGGGTGGGTGGATGAATAGGTAACCTTTCTGAAATGTGGTTAAAGTGGGTAAGATTCTAAGTCCATAACTTGCTTGGTGTTTTCCCCCAAAGGCCGCACAGTTTCTTAAAGTCCTCGTGCTTTGTGGGATGGTCAGGACCAATTCCATGTGCAGCTCGAGCACTCTCTAGGATCTCTCTCTCCTTCAAGATTCTAACAATACTGCTGAGACACTGCCTCCACTCCATTCCTCATCAAATCTAACAGTCTCCCCAAGACGGCTGTGGATTCTAGGGTTTATATGTTCCTGATCTCTCGTTATGCAGGGTTTTTGTTCCTGTTACATCCAGGCTCAAATACACAATGCCACATTTTTCCTTGATTTACGCCAAACATCACTCCCTCCCAAACAATTTACTGGGATATAGGAGAACAGGGATAGGCCATGACACAAGAGAACAACACTACCGGGTGATCAGGCAACCCTGTTCTTACAATCTCTCAGCCCTCCCTGCAGGGGACAGTTTCTCCCTTGCTCATCTTCTCCTCAGGCACTCTGGCCTCCTGTTACTGGTTTCTTCACTGTCTCCCTAGATTCCTCTCCTATGTTTCTTCTCTGTCTGCACCTTCTTGTCTATTTCATCCCCATTTAGACACCCCCTACAGCTCTTCCTGGCTGTGCCACTGAGGCTTCTTAGGACCAGACACATCCAGGAAGGTGTGTGTCCGAGACAAAGGCTCTTCTCTCTGTGGCAAGGATCGTATTTGTCTCAAAGTGGTAATTTTCCCCCCTCCACTCCACCATCGCACTTCTACTCCATTAAGAATCCTTAGACACACAGCAACCATTATTATTAGTTCTATTCTGAAACAGGGGCTGAATGGCTATGCCCCAGACCTCAGTCTGTAACCCAGCCCAGTCCAGCCCCATCTTGGCTCTTCTCCCACAGTTGTTTCCTGAAATACACTTGGAATTGGGTTTCTTAAAAACCAAGTATCTTGAGGGGCACCTGGGTGGCTCAGTCGCCTAAGCGTCTGACTTCGGCTTGGGTCATGATCGCATGGTTCCTGGGTTTGAGTCCCACGTCGGGCTCTGTGCTAACAGCTCAGAACCTGGATTCTGTCTCTCTCTCTCTCTCTCTCTCTCTGTTCCTCCCTCATATGTGGCCTCTCTCTCACTCAAAACTAAATAAATAATCATTTAAAATTTTTTTCCAAAATTAATTATCTTGAATCGTGAAGAGTACACAGGGCCAGGTAATGCTAGAGCCCTTTGATTTATTTTGCCTTATTTAAGGTCACAGCAATCCTATTAGGTGGGCCATACGCCCACTTTACAGATGAAGATACTGAGGCTGAGAGAGGTTAAATAATTTCCCCAAAGTCACACAGTTTTCCTCCTTCCAGTTCATTTCATTCCTATAGCTGGAATGACTTTTCATATCTGTGACTAGAGTTATTTTTCTAAAAGGGAAATGTCACTCTCTTGCTTAAAGCTCTTCAGTGGCTGCCTACTGTCCTCAGGGCAAAATTTATCCTCGGTCCTGCCTTTCTCCAAGCCAGCCTCTCCTTGCTTCTCCCCACCCCCTTAGACTGTGGGTTCTAGCCACACTGAATTATATGTTGTTCCCTAAAACCTCCTGTTCTTTGTATCTGCTCCCTCTGCCCATCATTATCTCCCTACTGGAATGAAAGCTTCTTGGGAGAAGGAACTCTGTTTTGCTTGTCCCTGCTGTAATCTTGATTTCTACAATAGTGCCTGGCACACAGTAGGTCTTCACATCACAGCCTTATCCTCCAGGCCTCATCCCAGATATCACATCTCCCAAGAAGTCTCCCTGACACCATAGCCAGGTTTCAATTCCCCTTTTTCTTCACCTCAAATCCCTTCATGGGCATGTCTGTCATAGCGCTGAGGCTCTAGTGTGATTTGTGATTTTCTCTGCACGTACTCAACTGACTGATACACTAGACAGCAAACTCAAGAGCATGGCAATGTCTAATTAGCCACGGTGACGCATACGAACATACGGGATAGAAGTCAACGGGGATACATGTCTCTGGAGCCAGTGTGTGGAGCCACCACAAAGGCTCTACTCTTGAAAGTTCTAGAACAGCATGAACTGAATGGGTGGATGGAAAGAGAACACAGATACATTACCTTGGCTGTGGATACCATTTGCCCCTGCTGTGCCACTGGCCAAAGCATAGCAAATACTCGGCATATCATAAACTTAAAATATGAATGGAAGAATTATTGACAACAAAGCAAATATTGGGACTGGTGTGTCCCCCCACGAATAGCTCTCCTGTTTTACTGCTATTCAGCAACCCCCCTCCTATGGTAATACTACCACCAACATGGTAGAATGGAAAAGTGACATTGAAGACACTGGAGATTAGGACGGCACCAGTGAACATCAGTGAGGCACATTTCCAGTCAGCTGTATGACGCCAGTCCTTACCTAGCTGAGAATTTCACCTCCCGATAAACGGTAAGGTGTGTTTCAGGAGGCTACAAGCAAGCCCATCCTTTCTGTCCTCCCATCAACATGGCCTCCTCCAAGCTCTGGCTGACTACCTTCCCCTTGAGGTCTACCTCACACCCTGCTTCCTCCCAGACAGAATATCCTACCAGCTCACTCAAGAGAAAAATTCCTTCTTCTCCATCTTAAGAAATCTTGAGGAACACCCTTGTGGCTGTCAGCCTAGATCATATCATCTTGTGTATTGTGAAGTGTGTATATTCTGCTGATACCCAGGCTGTGCAGGCACTAAGAAATCACAGTGAGTCACTGAATGAATCCAAAATTTCTATTTCTAGCACATGACGGAATCCAGGCCATGTTTGTTGGTGAACTTGCCTCTACTCCTCCTCATTAAACTCAACCCTTTAGGCTTTAGAAATTCAATGTAATTCAACAAATAATTGTTGGGATTACATTTGATGGCCCCAGACTGTATCAGGTGGTAGGGAGGGACTAGCATTATCCCCAGAAGCATCTCCTCTGTACCAGGCAGGAAGCACTCTTTCCATTCCATCCACACATCAGGCTTGAGAGGTGGAAATTATCAACCTCATTTTACAGAAGAGATAGCTAAGACTTTCTAAGGTTAAGTAGCTTTCTCAAAGATGCATCATTGGTGGTTTGGGACACGAAGGCTGAAAGACATGTCAGATTCCAAAAGCCACATTCTTTCTACTTCATCTATTTACCCCAGTATTTTATTTATCTCTTTGACCAAAAAAACCTTATTTTAATTTTTTATATAATCGAAACATATAAGTATATATATCTTATACTATTCAGTATAATACATAGTAATCAAAGCTATTATAAATTATCCCAGAAAGATCCAATTTAAATGCACAATTCATCTGGGGGTATGTGCAAAGAGGGAGAAAATGCAATGGCATAAATAAATGGCAGAGAGAATGGCCCAGAAACTCAGGATGGGTAACTTTCGATAGGATTCAAGAAGAGTGGGAAGGAAAAAGGCACTGGATACGTATTAAGCTTGTATAACATGGCAGGGACTTTTCAGGTGTTTTCTCATCAGATCCTCATGACAATTCTGTGGGGTATCTACGAGGAAACTGAGGCTCAGAGAGCAAAGTCCATTGCTAAAGTTCATAGTGCAAAATGGTAGAGCTTGGAGTTGAGCCCAGGTCTTTCTGACTCCAGGGCTGACTCTCTTTCCTTTGCCCCAGGCTGCTTCTCATGAACAGGGCTCTCCACAGGGGCCTTGAACACAAATAACATAAACATAGGAAAAGAAACAGGGTTCTTAAAAAAATGAAATGGAATTAAAGGAGGTGTCATGGAGGGATTCTGCTTATTTCCCAAATCACCTGCCCAACACAGTACAAGACCCTTGGGCTAGGAGCCCTGGTTCTCATCTCAGCCCAGCCTGTAACTAAGTCCTCAGCACCTAGAGGGTCACAAAGCTCCGTCAGGGTTCCATTTCCTCTTCTGTAAAGGTAGTCTGTTCAACAAGGTGATTTAAGACCGTGCAGCCCTGAGGCCTTGAGTGTCTACACAAAGTAACAACAAAATATAACGCTTTTTGTTTTTCACACTATATTGTCCAAAGTCCTTCCTGGGGAGCTATGTATGTCCAGACTGTACTGTTGGCTCAGAGTTCTTCTTTCACTATGTTATGTATCTATATGGACCCAGATAAAAACTGACTAGAACACTGATAGTTGGCTAAGGATAAACTCTGTGGGCACCCTTGTGGAATGCCCTGTGGGCAGGGGAGTCTGCCTAGGTGCTCAAGGAAGACACTTTCATTTAGCCAATATAAAGTCACCAAGGCCCTGCACACAGTGCCTGGCAAATAATGAGGAAAGTAAGTAACAACAGTTGTGTTCCATTCTGAGTCTCCCCGGGCGCCATGGAGGGCTTAGACAGGCAAGTCACATAGTCAGCTTGTATTACTCCGGCTTCTATGCGAGTTACAGACAAGGTTGGGGGCAGGAACCAGTCAGGAAACCCATTGCAGGAATCCAGGAGAGACTTGATGAGGCCCGGAACGAAATCAGGGCCAGCGGGGACGAGGACAGACTGACACTCCTGGGAGGTAGAGGGTGATAGAGGGAGATGTGATAGGAAGGCACCTCCGCAGCTGATGTGGCTGGGCAGGAGGGTGATTAGTACTAATCACCAGCTCGAGGCTCGCTTGGTTCACCCATCCAGGGAGGCAAGATGCCAAGAGGCACAGGTGTTCCAAGGCAGCCTCTGCCTCTCCTGATTGCATAAACAGGCCTCCTGCCTTCCTGCCTCCTCAACGTTCAGCATCCCCAGGGAGACCTGGCCTCCGGACTGGGGTGCTCTCAGCAGAGAGGCAGAAGGGCTGCAGGGGACCATGAGAGGGTGAGGGCTCCTTACGGGCTTTGTTATTCAGACTCTACCAAGTCCTGGAAGGGCTGTGGTCGCTCCCGTGGGCCCGGCTTCGTGTGATCCTCGCATGCTCTGCACCCGTTCACTACCATCTGTTTCCCATCGATGCTGCGCACAGGCTCGTGCATGTGGTCACAACGGCCCAGAGAAAGCAGTCTCCCAACAACTATGAAAATGCTCGATTTCATCCTTTCCCTCTTTTTCTCTCTTTTTAACCGACTTCTCAAATGGACATTGAAAATGCTGATCCTTTCCATAGTGCCTCCCCCAACCCCAAGGAAAATATAGTGGCATCAGATTCCCTTTGACGTCCACACGTTTTTGAAAGGGAGGGGGACCTCACGGCACATGTACGAGGGCCAGGCCAAAATAGGAAATATGAGCAAAGTGGTTGCATCCTTTTGCAATCAACTATTATAAAAGCTGGCCATCCCCTGTTCAATAAGAAAACACGGAGTTTCCAACAGGCCCCGTTTTATTTTACATAATTGTAACCATCTCGGCATGTCAATTAAGATAGAATGTTACCTTTGGGATGGGATCAATTAGGGCCCTGAATTTGGAATCATGATTAGCCTGTTTTACATTTTGCCTTCACTTTCCAGAATATACAATTGTCTGATTCAACCCAATTTTTTAAAAACATATTGTAAACGTATTTATTTTTTTAAGCCGAAACAGACGTGGGAGGCCTGCTGGTAACAGGAACCATAGCAAAATGGAGGATGGGGCGGTGGGGCTGCTATTTGATTAGAGTCGATTCTTAAATTTCCACAGCAAGAAAATATTGAATGTGGTGTAATGGTGGCTGGATTTTCTTAAGAACTGAAATCATTATGCTCTGGCTACGATCCAAGTTCTTCCTTTTTTTCTAGGTTACAATTTGAAACGGTGCAGAACATGCTATAGTGTTGTAGTCATTCATGTAATGTCATTGAATCGAGCTTCTGGAAATAGACAAAGGACTTTGTGTCCCAAAATGTTCTTCTGGCGGAAAATTGATAGCAGCATGAGATATGCTATTACGGGGTTTGGTTCTGCCTCCAAATTTGTGCTGACTAAAGTGATTTCATGAGAAAGAGAGAGGGAGAGAGAGAGAGAGAGAGAGGGAGAGAGAGAGAATGGGTAAATGAGCTTGCCACTGTGTGGGGAAGCTAAATGCTTAAAATAACTGCTGCACGGAGGGAAGGCACACATTTCCCAGCAGAGATGTGCAAGTTTTTTTCAGGGGTCACTAACATCATGTGGACTTCTTTGCTTGCTTTTCTGACGTTGTTGTTTCCCAAATGGAGATGATGAGCAGGCAAAAGTGTGGCGTGAAATCCCTGGGTAATTCCCTCAAGCTCTCCCCTCCCGTCCCTCTGCAGCCTTTCCCCATTCATTGTCACCCCTCGTCCGGGTGCCAGATTCATCAGGACGACAAGCGAGTCCAGTTTCACCAACCGGGGATGCAGTCTGAATGCAAATCAGGCCTCAGCCTGGACACTCCAGCCAGGACACATGGTGTTGGGCGTGAGCCCGGGACCGGCCCATTCTTTGCCCCCTAATGCCTTTCCAAGATTTGCCATCTTCATTGCTACAGTCCCTTTCAGAAGGAAACGCTAGAACTGTTTGTGCATGATGTGAAAGATATGTCAATAAAACCCCTTTCCACATAAATAGCACATCAAAATATTACCAAATAATGCTGGTGACTTTGCCAGCAGGCAGAGGACTCCATCTGGAGATAATATCTTCCAACTGAGAGGCGGCCAAGGTGCCCTTTCCTGGGCAACGGGCAAGTTGACCGTTCTGAGGCTAAATCCCACCCTCTCTGCACATTTGGGCTCTCAGCGAGCCCCCTTCCCTTCAGTCATGCCCAGACCACCCACACCTGGATCTGGGAGTTGTCCACTTCCCTCCTAAATGAACCCACTGATCCTTTTTCCTCTGTGATGGCAAAGCATGATATTTTCCTGACCACACTCCAATGATATCCAAGTAGCCTCCTGAGGTACCCATAAGAACAATCCCCAGATTCTAAGGGGACACAGAGCAGGCTGCCTGTACCAATACTCTCCATCCATGTGCCTCCATCACCTCAGTGACAACAGCAAAGCTCACTATTGGGTCAGCTCTTCAAGGCCTCAGAAGTGACAGCTTCTGAACAAAGTCTTCCCCACTTTCCCCTAACTCATGGGTCTCTCTCTTCTGTTGATTCTTACGTAATTAGAGTCTGAGCCACCTAGATAGGCTTTTAGTTATTCCACTAATGTCTGCTGAGCATTTATCATGTGCCAAGGAAGTAAGGCAATAGGAGTGAACAAAATACCAAATGGGGCCCCCCCATCTCCACATACAGTTGACCCTTGAGCAACATGGATTTGAATTGTGTGGGCCCAATTGCATACACATATATACAGTCAGTACTGTAAATGTATTTTCTCTTAGGATTTTCTTAATCACATTTTCTTTTCTCTAGCTTACTTTATTGTGAGAATACAGTATATAGCACATATAACATCCACAATATGCGTTAATTGACTATTTCTGTTGTTGGTAAAACTTCCAGTTCACTGTAAGTTATTAGTAGTTAAGTTCTGGGTGAGTCAAAAGTCATAAATGAACTTTTGACTGCCTGGAAGTTAGCACCCCAAACCCTTGTGTTGTTCAAGAGTCAACTGTATCAGCTTGAATCCCAGATACTCTGTCTGAAGATTTCTAAGGATCCGATGGTCATCCAGGCTCCCTTTTGAGAGTGCCATCTCTACCTAGGCCTGTGTCTACCAAGTCATTAAAGAGGTCCTCTCTACTTATTTAAAACTTCATGCAAAGCTTTTGTGAGTTTTGTGAGTAGGTTTTTGGGAGAAGTTTCTCAGCTCATGGAATAAACAGGAGGGATTACATGACATTGCAACAACACAATGTCATGTTAAGCATTAAATGTAAAAAATTGGACCCTTTTGGGGCACCTGGGTGGCTCAGTCGGTTAAGCGTTGGACCTCGGCTCAGGTCATGGTCTCGCGGTTTGTGAGTTCAAGCCCTGCACCAGGGCTCTGTCCTGACAGCCAGGAGCCTGCTTCAGATTCTCTCTCTCTCTCTCTCTCTCTCTGCCCCACCCCCAACCCCTGTCTGTCTCTCTGTCTCTGTCTCTCTCTCAAAAGTAAATAAACATTTAAAAACATTAAAAAAAAAAGTTGGACCATCTCACCAGCAAAGGATTTCAATGGGACCTCACTTAACTTTTTCATAATTCACTCCTTTCCTTCCCACCAGGTCAGCCTCATCCTTCATGATTCTCTACCCCTTTGTACTCTTCTCTTCCCTCTCAGGAGAAAAAAAAGAATCATTGTCTAGATGCAACAGTTTGAACCATTCTCCTTTCCTTGGGGAAGGGAGGTGGGACTTACAACAATACTCAATACCCTTTGATCTCAAACACCCTTAGCAAATCATCAAGGTTATTTTCCCAAAGACAGTTTCCTCCCTGAGAGAAATGTTCATACCAACTATTAAGGTAATAAATATTTTTTTCTGATTACACTAAGAGGTGTGACACCATTCAATTCAGTATCACCTAACATTCTCCAAATGCATTCTGTGTACTTGGCACCAGGTAAGCCCCCAAGCATATGAATGCACTTAATCCCTACCATAATTTACTGTGGTGGGGATATTGAAGCTGGGGACAGCTCCATTGTCCAAGGAACCCACATTTGTCTGATGGTAAAAACTAGTCTCTTAATCAATAAGCAACTCTCCCTCACACAGCGTAGCAAAATTAATTCTTTGCAAGGTACTAAGAGAAGCGCAAAAATAAAAAGGCATGATCCCAGCACCACGTGACCGACACTATAGTCATGGTATAGTAAGCCGTGAGAAACAGAAAGAGTTACAACCTGGGGACAGACAGACCTGCATTGAAATCTTAGCTGTGTTGTGATTTGTTGGGTGACACTAGGAAGTTACTCAACCTCTCTGAGCCTTACTGTCCTCAAATATAAAATGGCAATGATACTAGTACATACCTCATTAGGTTGTTTGGGAGATTCAGTGAGATAAGGCATGCAAAGCATTCCATGTAGACCATGGTGCAAGAGGAGTCTTAAATCAATGCTACCTTTCCTCATTACATTGAACATATCTTATAGCTTGCTTTGTGGATTTAGCATTTTATAATGAGAATCTTCCTGCTGCTGAATACCTTTTCTAAACATCATTTAGATGGCTACTTAATGTCTTATCATATGACAAACCATAATTCATCACACTATCCCCTTGCTTCATTTATCTAGTGGAGAATAATATTGTTTCTCTTCTCAATATGTTTGACATCTTTATCCATTAAGGCTGTTAAGTCTTTCTTTACATTTGCCACAAGTATTTTTCCAGACGTTTGCTTGCCCTTTAATTTTGTTTAAAATATTTGTTGACATAGAGTCGTTCGTTAATTTTTAGGTAGTCAGACTACCTAAATTTTCCTTTGTGATGCCTTCCCATTAATTTTAAGCTTAAAAAAAATCCTTCCTACACAGAGATTAGAGGATCATCCACTAACGTTTTTGTCTAGTGTAAGGATACATTTATCAGTGTAAAGTGATTCAGTATTCAAATAGATTCTGAAATATAATGTTGGTGGTTTCTCCTACTCATGAGCAACCTTCAATAGTCCATGACTTGAAGTGACTTGTAACAGTGTTCATAACGAGTTTTTATAACATTGTTTGGGAATTAAATAAAAACCAGATTTGAGTCATTCATCCCGAGTGAGTCAGTCCACTATCCCCTAGTGGAGTTGAGTGATTTCTAAAATCTAAGAAGTTGCACAGATCTCCAGAAATACTTTAATGAGTATCAGAGCTCTACTTGGCATGGCCCTGGCCCACAAAGTGCTCTCTGCTTTTCCTGAAATCTGGACAGAAGACTGGAGAGAGGCTGACCCAGGTTCAAAGCTCAGCCCTCCTCTCAATACTATAATTGTCTGAACATGTTCTAGGTAAATCCTCTGAGCCTCTGTTTTCTCATTTACCAAGTGGAAGGAAATAATAGAAACGACTTCAGAGATCCACTGTGAACATTGAAAAAGATCATGCATGTAAATCTCTTAGCACAACACCTGACAAATAATAATGTCAGCTATTTTTCAATTTTCTCTGCCCCAGCACAGTTGCGATTATTCTCAAAGTCTAGTTGCTCAGCACAGACTGTGGGATAAGATCCCTCAGAACACTATAGCAGGAGGTCTCCCACTTCAGGATAAGCCTTACAGCAGCAGACAGGGTGGCAGTAAGCTGGAGATATTGGGTCCAAAGCATAATGTTTCAGTTTCCTGGGATGGCCATAACAAAGTACCTCCAACTGGGTGACTTAAAACAACAGAAATGTATTCTCTCATAGTTTTGGAGGCCAGAAGTCTGAAAATCAAGGTGTCTGCAAGTCTGGGGACTCCGAAGATACAGTCCTGTGCCTCTCTTCTAGCTTCTGGTGGCTGCCAGTGGCCCTGATCTTCCTTGGCTAATAGACACATCACTCTAATCTGTGCTTCGGTCTTCACATCACCGTCTCCCCCTCTATCTGTCTTCTCCTCCTCCTCCACGGACACTTGTGGTTGGATTTATGCCTACCTGGAAAATCCAAGATGACCTAATCTTGAGATCCTTAACTTCGTTACAACTGAAAAGACCCATTTTCCAAATAAGATCACATATGCATGTTCTGAATAGATATATACTTGTGGGAGGGGGTCACTATTCAATCTACTGTCCAGAGGGTCCCCCCATTAAGTGAAAGAGATATAGGTACTGGGAGGTCATACCTCAGGCTATATCCTTGAAGACCAAATAACCATTAGCTGGATGACAGCATTTTAATCATCTCCTTTGCACATCCAAATCAATAGAAAATGCAGATATTAAAATGCATTAAAGCCAGAGGGTAAAAATAGTTATCTGCTCACTAGGTCAAAGTATATCCTTGGAGGAATCCATGGTCACCTGCTGAAAATTGCAAATATGGGAGTCAAGAATTCCTCCCAGTTTATTTTAAAAAGGCGTTTCCAGTCTGACAAAGATTTCTTTATTCTTTCTGCTGCTGATATTTCTATTGATTTGAAAGGAAGATCCCAGGCAGGAAGGTGTCAAGGTGACGGAATAGTGCCTTGAAAATGCCAATGCTTTGGAAGTGCTAAAGATAACACATGACAAACAGAGAGGAATAAGCCCCTCCATTACTCTCCCTAAAGGTATCTTCTCCCAAATGAACTAAATTGTTTATGTTGTGTGCACCACACTTATGTATCTTTACATCCTCTTTCCTGGTGAGTGTTTTGAAAATTGATTAAGGGCCATTATAACTGTGGTTCCTCAATTTCAAGCCCCATTTTCCCTTTCCAGGTCAACTTCAAGTGAATTTTAAGAGATTCCTCCTTCCTGGAAATTTGTAATGAAAATGTAATGCAAAAAAAAAAAAAAAAAAAAAAAAAACTTAAAAAAAATAANAAAAAAAAAAAAAAAAAACTTAAAAAATATTAGAGGAGAAATTTAATGACTTTATATCTGTTGTATTATTTGTGAGTATAAAAAGAATTTCAGGTCCAAAACAATAACCACATCTACCTGTTGATTAATATAAATTGTTCCATCTTTCCTAAGTATATAAAGAATGGACACAACATCACTTACAGGTGTTTATTTAATTTTGTTTAAACAAGTCTTTGAACTCATTCATTTTTTTTTTTTGCAACAAACTGTATGGAGTGCCCACATTGTGCTATTTCAAGAACTATTTAGGGGGAGTGTAGTGGGAGAGTCAGACACATGCCTACTCTTCCCCAACATCAGTCGCCAAAATTCTTCTAGGTCTCCCACTGTGATGGGATATTCATTATTCTTCTAGAGCAGCTCATGCCATTGTTGAACCTCCCTGGTGTCCGCAGGAAGTGGGGAGCAGGTGGAAATGCAGATTCCTGGAGCCACCCCAGAAATTCTGACTCAGCTAGTACCTGCAATATTAATATACACCTTGGATGATTTCTGCATGGACTTCCCAGGTGGTCTACAGACTGTGTTTTGAAAATTATTTACCCAGTGAAAAAGAAGTTCCAACCACGCTGCCAAACCTGACTTCTGGTTAAGGCTTGCACAGGACTGAACCTCCTGCTGGTTAATCACAGGGCTAGAATGAGTCTTTCAGATAATCTCCCTGGAATTTCTCCCCGCTGTCATACTTCCACTCTTTGAAGTCACACAGAAAAAGTCTTATCTGAGTTCGCTTCCTCATCAGCTATTTATTGAGTGCCAGTTATATGCCATGCTTGGTACAGAGGCTACAGCAAGAAATGAAACAGTCAAAAACCCCACCCTTTGAGAAGCTTACACTGGAGTGGGAGAATGACCCTCAGTTCTTCTTCTCTAGTTTCATGCCTATATGCATGTGTCCATTTCACAAACATGGATTGGACCAGCCGTGGCAGGAATGCTATGGTTCAGAAGTAGACACTCATCCCCCTCTCTGAAGGAGCCTACAGTCCAAAATGAGAGACAGATAAGTGAAATTCTATAAGGAAGGCAGTTCATTGAGCATAAAGCTGAAAGAGTCTGAAGGTTTTATGAGAACTTAGAAAGGGGCAAGCAAGAAAAGGTTCCCAGAAGAAATGACCAGAACAGACCAGAGTGATAAGAGCCCCAATACACAAAGGCACTGTGTGTGTGTGTGTGTGTGTGTGTGTGTGTGTGTGTGTGTTGAAGAGGGAGGCACAGAATTGAGAGATATTTAAGTAGAATTGGGAACACTTGATGACCAATTAGGTGTCAGGAGTTTGGAGGAGAATGAGTCCCTAAAATAGTTGGATGGCAATTACGCTCCCCAAATTTCTCATCATTAGCCTTTCCCCAAGATTAATAACCCAGTTTCCAACTTTTAAATCACCCTGGTTCCTCCCAATCTTTATTGCTATTCACAATAAGTGAACTGAATTAATGGGAAGCTTGACCATAGTCTCTGTGGAACAACATACTCAAGTTGAAACTACCTACTTAAATACCCCAGTCAAGTTTAAATTATCTTCGGAGGGTCAGATCAACTAATAAAAAAAGGCACTTGGTGATAATCCAAGGCAGAATATCTGAAAGAAGTGGAATTTCTCCTTGCTGAGTAACTGAATCTAAAGTTCATACATACCAAATTACACCCTATGGCCTTTAGAAAATGATGGCAGGCTGGTGGTAATCACCACAAATCCAGAAGAGAGATTACCTTAAGGGGAGGTATAGAAAGGGGGTGTGGTGAGGGTAGGAGAAGTGCAATTATAGAAGGGGTAAACAGAGGCCTTCTGTTATAGTTATGTTGTTTTTTCTTATGCCAATGGTGGACACATGGGTGTTCATGTCGTCACTTTATATACTATTTGATGGGCCTGAAATATTTCAGACATACCTGGGATCACTTAAAGGATCTGTTCACTACCTCTGCTGAGTCAAAGGTTCCAGGGGACCTTGCCTGCAAGTTTTGAGACTTGAATAAGTGCCAACTCTTTCCTTACATGGGTATTGGTAGATTCTTACGTATCTAAGGGGATTGTATGCATAAAGAATAATGCCCACAGCTGTTTGTATTTTGATTGTTTCTTGGTATATTAATCACATGTATCTAGTAAATAAAACTTTGAAAATTAAAAGCAAAAGATGAGAGATGACACAGATAATGATTTAAGCCAGTGGGTTTTACTCAAATCCTTAGACACTCTTTGGGGAGAAAAGGTTGAGTGACTCATGCTAGCAAATTTTAGTTTCTTCCATTTCTCTTTTGCAACCAGACTTTAGGCCTGGCTAGTTCACTATAGATAGATAGATAGATGATAGATAGATAGATAGATAGATAGATAGATAGATAGATGATAGATAGATGATAGATAGATAGATAGATGAACATATACATATCCACATACACAGCTTGTATACACACACACATACACATACTATTGGTTAATGACCAAGTGGATCCAACAAAGAGAAGCAACATAAAATTACTGAATGAAAATCTCATTTCTCCCGTTGGTCGCCAAATGGAAGAATCTTTTTTTTCCATATGTACTTCTCCACAAAGCCTTTTGTGATTCCTGTAGGCACACTAAGCTCTCACCAAGGGTGGCTACTGGTACTTGTGTTTTTCTCTACAGTCCTCAGCCTACCAAGTCCACTGTTATCACTCGGATATAGTCAAGTGAGCCAACAAATGAATGAGTGAAAAATGGAAGAACAAAATAAAGAACAAATAGATACATAGTTGAACAAGTTATCTAATCGATTAATTCACAAATAAATTGCATCCTGCCCTCATTAAAGTTACAGGTCATCCACAATATGAACACATATATGAAGTTCTACACCTGTTAATTTTGCAGCCAGAATCCATGTCTAATGACATTTTCACATGTGAACTCTTAGAATCAAGGCAAAAGGTCTTTCTTAAACCAACATGATTGCCCTTGCAGTTTGAACAGACTCATGTCAGAAATTTGTTAATTACCTTTTGGCTGCTAACATCCACTTTGTTAACCTGGTTTACCATAAAAAGGCTTTTTTTTCTTTTAACCAGAAAGCATGTTGGGAACCTCCTATATGGAAATCTACTAGCATACAAACAAACTTTATCTAATTGTATACTTTCCCATCACTTTTCTTTCATGGACAAATCTGAAGGCCAACAAGTCAGCCACTTGTTGCTTCCTCAATTAACAGAAAGAAATGAAGAGCTAAAATTAAAAACCAGTTCAGTTATTGTTGGGCCCCTACCTGTGGGACTCTGACAGACGGAATGGTCACATGCAAAGATATCCCCAGAAGTTAACAATCTAAGGGCGCCTGGATGGCTCAGTCACTTGAGCTTCTGACTTGGGCTCAGGTCATGATCTCATGATTCATGGGTTCGAGCCCCGCATTGGTGTTTCTGCTGTCAGTGTGGAGCCTACTTTGGATCCTCTATCCCCTTCGCTCTCTGCACCTCCCTCATTTGAGCTCTCTCTCTTAAAAACAAACATGAAAAAAGAAGTTAACAGTCTAGGTAGGGTTGCAGACATTTCATTCGTTTGTTTACTTACTTAACTGTTATTTATTTAACACATGCTATGAGCCAAGCACTTTTGGTAAATGCTGGTGACAAACATAAAAAAATGGGCATAGTCCATGCCCAGAAGGAGTTTGCAGTGCAATAAGGAAGGCAGATACTAAGCAATAAGCATACACACAAATACAAAGTTATAAATGTTGTACAGGAGAAGAATGAGATGCTGTGAAAAAGACTCATAGGGGATAATATACTTTAAAGGGAGAGTTCAGAGGGAGTATCGTTTGTGCTGCTCCCTACCTGTGACATTTATATTTCATGGTATAGGGAATAAATAAGAGCTGGCCCGAGATGCAAAGCTCTGTGGACATTGAGGTTAAAAGGGCATTTGCTTCCGGCTAAGGGCCTCCTCCTGGGAGAGGTGCCACTTTCGGATCTCCTGGGAAGATGGGAGAGATCTGACGTGTGGAGAAAACTGCATGAACAAAGGAACAGAAGTAGGAAAACAAAGTGTGTCTAAGAAGCAGCAAGTAGTTGAATGCAGCTGAGGAACAAGGTTCAGGCAATGATCAAAAAGACCAGATAGTGGAAGGTCCAAAATGCCAGGCCAAGGAATTTAAACATCATTCTATAGGCAGTGGGGAGCCATAGAAGGCTTATGAGCAGGGTAGTGGGATGTTCAGACTTGTGTTTTTAGAAGATCAGGATGGAAGATGAGTGGAGAGTGAATCATATGGAAGGACACACCACCGGAGGGCAGAACAACCAGATCCAGGTGGGATGAGTAAAGACAACAAGACTTCTGTCATCTACCTAAGAATAGGGGCCTGAAATGGGACAATAGGTACAATAATGGGAAAGGCATGACAAATGCCAGCGTTAACAAGGTGATGTGCCTGGCTGGCCACAGTCCAGTCCTGATTGGCCTTGGGAAGTGAGAGGACGATACCAGTTGAGATGCTAACATCTTGAATCTCTGGGACCACGTAGATGGTGGTGTCACTAACAAGACAGGTAATCAACCAGGGGGAATGGGTCTGAGGAAGAGATACTTTGTTTGGTTTGGGACATGTAGAGTGTGGGGCCCTCTGTCCAGCAGGCCGTGTAAGTTCAGGGCTGTAGCACCCAAGCTGAGATGAGCAAGTCAGAGGCTAGTGGATTGACTCAATGAGGCAGTCACAGTTGGGTTCTGTTTAGCTGGTGAACTACCATGAAGTATTTCCTGCACTCAAGCCGGGGCCTCCCTGAGAACAGGGACCAAAGCACCTAAGCCTAATATTCTCTGGGATTTTACTGCTAATAACTCTTTATTGGGGAAATCAAAGAGCTGTAACTTTTCACTGTTGTTGGAAAAGCTTGAGGGGTGAGTCATGTATTACCCACAGAACTCTGCCCACACTAGCCACATAGTAAAATTAAGTCCAAATAAAATGGTTTGGAAGAGTGTTTCATTTCACAAAGGCTTACATTCTTCCTCTTACTGGAAATGAGTGTTTCAGGGCGTTAAAAAGCTCTATGCCCTACGTGGTGTTTAATATAAAGGCTCCATTTTGTTCTTTAATCTACAGGAGATCAATACTAAAATCCGTAAGCAGTGAAAACAGTGACAACAGGCCTTTACATCGATAGCGCTGTACACTTTATGAAACACTTACCGATGTTACTTTTTGGACCCTCAAAACAACCCAGCCGAGTCAGTTTTGCGGCCCCTGCTTTTCTTCAGAGAAGCTGAGGCTCAGAGAGGTCACAGGAGGTGCCCAAGGTCACCAAAGTTGGAAGCATCAGAGCCAAGGTGAAGTCTAGAGCTTTGTCCTATTTGTATCATACTGCATATTTGTGCAGCATTTTAGCGTACAACAAACTGTCGTGATAACCTAGTAGATCTCACGGGTCCTGTGGACCATTATTGATTCTGCTCTAAGGCAGAGGGGCTTAAGAACCTGAAAGACTGGATGGCAGTCACAAGGAGAGTTGGCAGAGCTGGCTTGGGCTCCCTCTGTGCTCTCCCCATCCTGTTCAGACTTCCTTCCAAGACACCAAGAGAGCAGAGTCCACTGATGATGTTGCTGGGACTTCCATCTCTCACACTACAGGACTAAAATGGCCCCATGAGCTCTTCCTCTTTGACACTCTTCAACCCTACATGTACTATTGAGACAGACACCTAAAAATGCTGCCCTTTTCTTGAAATGCTTCAAAGGCGTCACATCTGAGAATGAACTTCATCGCTTTTACCCATCCATGCAATTGCCAATTTCATCGCTTTCAAAGCAGCTCAATCCAGGCATGCCAGTTGATTACCACCCCCGTGAGTCTGCTTAGTTCATCACAGGGGCCAATATGCAGAGAATACAGAGTAACTCTGCCCCACCCTGTCCAGAACCTGGAAAGTAATTTGAATGGAACTGAGCTACTTTGAGCCACTTATCCTGGCGCCTGTCATCGATGAGTATCACAAACCGTACTCCAAACCCGTTGAAGGGTAATACAGGTTTTTACCAAAGGTTTCTTAATGGAAGCGAAGTGAGAGGTTTACATTTCATATCACAAAGTAGAATCCCCTCTGACTCATCCTTGGAAATCTCTCTGTTCCCTGAGGTGCCTTTCCCTGCAATTGCTGCTGCCTCCCACTCCTCCCTGTACCTTCTCTAGACTCTTCCCCTCCCTTGGCCACTCCCACCACGCCCTGTAGCTCTTTTTTTTTGTAGAGCAATAGGCATCCCCATTCAGGAAACCAAGAAATAGTCCTCTCTTTTAAAATATTTCCACTCTCTTTAAAAATTTAGGAACTTTGGGGCCGCCCAGCTGGCTCAGTCGGTTACGTGTCTTGTTCTTGATTTCAGCTCAGTCTCACAGTTTGTGGGATCAAGTCCCACATCAAGTTCTGTGCTGACAGTATGGAGCCTGCTTGGGATTCTCTCTCTCTCTCTCTCTCTCTTCCCCCCTCCGCTTTCTATCTCTGCCCCTCCTCTGCTCACATGCTCTGTTTCTCTCTCTCAAAATAAATAAATAAACTTAAAATAAAATAAAATCAGGAACTTCTGAACAGGGAGAGAGAATTGGAGAAAAAAATCTAAACACTACTGGTTTAATTCCTGTTCCTGCCCCCAAGTAAAAAATATAACAGCTAAGGTTTTCTATGTTCTGTCTCAGATTCTTTGAATGCTTTCTCCCTAATTCTCGAAACAGCCCTACAAGGCAGGTATTGATCCCTATTTTACAGACGAGTATACAGAGGCTTAGAGGAATTAAGCCACTTGCCCCCTACAGCTGCTAAAGTGCAGACCCAAGTCTATCTGACTCCAAAAATCATGCATCCCCTTGTGCACAGAGCAAAACCAAAAACAAGCAGGCTGCCTTCCTTCNTTTCCTCTGGCCAGAGGCAAAAGGAAGCTTATTACCTTTTCAGCTGATAGACCCACTTCCTGAGCCAGCCCTGGGTGCTAGTGCACACATGGCCCAGATCCCTCATGCCCGGGGACCGGCTCACCAGCCTCTAGTGACATCTGGAACGTATTTAAAATCACCTCTAACCGCAACGGCCAAACAAGAGTTTTTGACTCAAAGATGGCAAGAGATGCAGCAAATGGCTTAGGCTTGCTCGCTAAAGTTCAGCACAGATCGGCCTCCTCATTTCTTTGACTCTTGCTGGCTCTGCTTGGACAACTTCACGCATGGAACCCTTAATTCTCCTCTGGCCTCACGGACCATCCCCTCCAGGTAAGAGCACTGGGAAGTGCTCTAGGATGTCGAAGCATCAGCTTCGGAACCACACAGACCCACGTATGAGTCCTCAGTCTGCCACTTCCTGTCTGTGTGACCTTGGGTGACCTATCGATCTGCCCCAGGCCCTTCCTTCCTCACCTGAGTAGGAGACGGCTGTTCGGGGGTAATGAGATAATGCCTGCACCTAAAGCAAAGTTCTCAGTAAATGAAATTTATCCTTATGATTCGTTCCAAGGGCAGCCCCGGTTCTCTTGCGATTTCCCAAATGTAGGGACAGTTGTTAACCTCTGGGCTCCAGATTTCCTCACCTGCCCTGGCAGGTTGAAGCCAGCCATCTCTCAGTCCCATCCTGCACTGACTATCTATAAAGCAACCCCCATTTTGCATCCCCCCCCATTTGTTGGATGAATATAAAACCATTCCCTCCCGAAACCTCTTGGAAAAAGAGGGACTCCACTTGGCACAGACTTTCACTGGAAACAGCTCTTCTTTTCCAGAATGGGAATGAAAAGCATGTGTTGTTTACTATTTGTGCAGGTTCAGAGGGAAAGAGAAATGGTAGAGTAGCTTCATGTGACATGGCGATCTGGGCAAGGGGGCAGGAATCGTTAACATGTCGCATCCATAGGCCAGGGCCCTCCTGCTCATCACGGGTTTGCCCAGAGAGCACACCTGTTGTGTGATGGAAATAACAAGACAGAATTCTCAGAGATCTCCATCCTGGAGTGAAACTCTTCAAATCAGAGTCCAGGGAGTGATGATCAGTCCTGAGGGGAGCCAAGTAGGTGATGCGATGACTATTAGCCCAGGATAGGGGAGGGAAAAGCAGGAGGAAGAGAAATGGTGCAGTGATCTGGTCTCAAATCAGCCAGGCCCCTGCTGTTGGCCAGGCAAGCAAGCGCTGCCGGCAGCTTCCTAAACACATCTACCAACCCCATCCAAACTCCTGCCACAAGGCGTCATTGCAGACAAATGACTGTCTTCACTGTATCGAGAACACATGGAAGGAAAGCTTTCTACCCCCTCTTCTGCAGGGGTTTTGCCATTCAGACCGATTTTCAGGGTCACTTTCCCATCTGCCTCTGGAAGAACAATGAGTATCGGATCCCCTCCTGACTTATTTGTTAAGGGGAACAAAAACGGTACCTCTTTCTTCAAGACAGACTGATGTCCAGTCCTAGCCCTCAGGCTTTGTGAGGCACCTCTGCTACCTGGTCACTTGCCTGTCCCCCCTACCCTTTGGCCATTCTTGAAAAAGAAATGCCTTCCAGTTCAAAGACACTTGAGGGACACCTGGGTGGCTCAGTCAGATAAGTGTCTGACTTCAGCTCAGGTCATGATCTCATAGCTTGTGAGTTTGAGCCCTGCCTCGGGCTCTGTACTAAGTACAGATCCTGGAGCCCACTTTGAGTTCTGTGTCTCCCTCTGTCTCTGCTCCTCCCCTGCTCATGCTTTCTCTCTCTCTCTGTGTCTCTCTCTCTCTGTCTCAAAATAAATAAACATTAAAAAAATTTTTTTAAAGATGCTTTGACTAATTAATTTATTCCATCTCTGCTTCCTCTGGAACTTTGACCATGACACAAAAGATTCAGAAACAGAGTTTGTTCTTATATTGATGACCAGGTCACCCACAATTACTGGAAAGTAGATTATGGAGGGCTGAAAGAAAAAGGCTCATAAGCCTCCCCGCTCCCCTTCCATTTGCCCGGTGTTTAAGTGAAGTGCTGATTTATCCAGTATGTTAGAGGCATGGAGACATCAGAAACTACATGAGAAAGAAGCTAACCTCTGCCTTTGCAAGAGGAATTCCTAACCCTAGCCCTTTTCAAGTCGTGGAATGGAGACGAGGAAAAGTAAACAGACTCATGAATGATTGTGGAATGAAAGAATAAACAATACTAGTCGAGCAACTACCATGAGCCGGTATCTTTACCAGGTGCGTTACATGTTTTCAATCCTCAGGTCAGCTCGTGAATAGGTAGAATAATGCCTGAGTCACAGATGAGACATTAGTGTCTCGGAGAAGTCAAGTAACCTGCCCTGGGTCACGCAGGCCTTGACTCAACCTCAGGTCTGCATCGCCCTACAATCTACGAAGCCACGCTGGGAAATCTGCATCTCCTTGTGGTGTGCTTTCCCAAAACTTCTGATGATTCAGGGTCTTCCGCAGGACCCCATAAGGTCTTCAGAGATGGGGGAAATAAGTGAACATGATCAGTGTGTCTGAGCCCTCCCTGACAGCTCCGGAGAAACAAATGTGGCCTTACATGTACAAGCTTCCTTAATTAAGTTAGTCACCTTTATTTGAAGTCAAATGCCCTTTATGTGAATTGACAGCAGGTTTCTGATCAAATATTACTGAGCCTGCCTCTAGGTGCGAACCTGAGTGAGTTCTTCTGGTTCCCCTTGGCTAATGCCTTGTGACTCGGGGTGCCAGAACTGAGCAGTTTGACTCCATCTAACACAATGTGACAGCTAACGTCCAAAGGAGAAAACAGCTCCTCTCCGCTATCCCCACACCCCCCGTGTTTACAGCGTGCACATTTCAAACCCAGGCTGCAATGGACTTTTTAACACAGCAGGTGTTGCCACTTGGAAAGGTCACTTTTACATTTGCAATCTTTGCATCATGTTCCCACTATGGATTTTTAGAGCAGAAGGGGAAAGAGCCTCATGTTAATGTATATCTGGTCCCTCCAGCGGTACGATGCAGGAGGCCGACACAGGGAGAGGTCCCCAGCCGCAGGGGCTGCGGGTGAGGACGCCCATGGCTGGGCCCGGTGCCACAGAGGTCTGTGTGGCCTCTCCGCTGACGTCCGGGCAGTGTGACGGAGTCGGGACGAATTTTCTCCGGGGTGAGGGCGGTGCCCGGTCCAGCCGGTCGCCGATTGAGATAACCTTGACAACACGAACAATGAACAGCCCATCATTTTCCCGAGGATGCGCCGGTACACAGAACGATCTCTGCCAAATCTCATCCCCTTGCCAAGCCTTCCAGGTGTTTCTTTGTGTTCGCGCAGAGCACTAACATCATTTTTTCCTCCAGTTCAGAAGAGGTGGTCCAAAGTGTTTAAGCGACAGTAGTTGCAACATGTCAGAGTGGGAATTTATTATCTCAGCCCCAATAGGTCTTAATAAGCCTTACACAACTGTTTAGGCATTTATTCTATTAACGGCTGTTCATTCTGGTGGCTTCACCTGAATATTCATGATCCTTCTATCCCCAGAGCTTCAGCATAGCAGCTGTTTGAAACCCGCAGCAAATGTTCAGGAGAGCTCCACAAATATAAACACCCTCACAGCTGACTATTCCAGTCCCGGCCTCACAGAGGCTAGCCATGAAACATTTATGTCGAGTGGTTTTTGGAGGGCAGCATTTACAAAACTTAAATAATCCTCCTCCTTTGGGGAGCCCTTCACTCTAATTGGGACATGGCCACGCGGACAAAGAATCGAGGAGAGCCCACATCCACAAAGATAACTGCCTCCCTCCTTGCTCCCTCCGACAGTGGGAGGCTCTGAATAAATTCCAACTGGAAGGGAAGCCAGAGCGACCAGGGGGCTGGGGCGCAGGCGGGAAGTGCTGTGTATACTCGTGGGGAGAGGACTGAGTTGCCCGTTTGTGAAAGAGTGAGGTGGCCGTGCGGGGAATATTTTTAGCATGAAAATATCAAAAGAGAAAGAATTGGTGGTGGTTTTCCAAAGGGATGTAACTGGGAATGACAGGATTAAATTAGCAAGAGGACGGTCTGACATGAAAGTTAGTGAGATCTCCCCCTTGAGCATATGTTCTCTGCCTTTCAAGTCAGAATGCAAAGTAGAGAAAGTTCAGGCCCATCTTTATGATTGAACAAATCTCCCCCTTGGGCAAGTCACTTAACCACTTTGTGCCTCAACTTCTTCGTTTATAAATTGGGGGCTGGGAGGGGGAGATGTGGTGTCAAAGGAGATGATTACGTGACAGCATTTTATGAGCCAAAAAGCTATTCACGTACTATAAATACTGCCTCTTGTTTTTATTTGCCCAAAACAATGCCGAAGATGAGTGAACATCCTTTTCTAGCCTTTTTGTGGGAAACCAAGGTCACCTGGACCAGCGAGGGCCACAGGGTGAACAAGGATATGAGGCTGAAATGCGTGCTATTTATACAGTTTGCTACAGGAGAAAGAATGTGGATTGTGGAGTCATATTAACCCATATTTTGGGTTCAAACCCCAGCACCACCACTGAAATTTGGGCATATCATGAGAGTGTGTGTGTGTGTGTGTGTATGTGTGTGTGTAGCTTCAGTTCCTTCATCTATAAGATGCAAAGAGTATCTACCTCACACTTTTGTCATAAGGTCCAAGGGGGTGTGCGTATCTGCTTCACCAGATGCGGTCGCTTCTCCCCCCTTCTGCCCCCAGGAGCACAGCCTGCTCACACCCCAGAAGGTCTACCCCATGGTCCCTCGGCCTTGAGCTGTGGGGATTTCAGAACCAGCATCCAGGTGGATGGATGAAATAGCCCCACCACCAGCCAGTGACTTCTCTAGCCAAAATACTCCCTCTGAAAGCCAAGAATCTGAAACCAAGAGCAGGGCAGGAGGGAAGATTGCAGGCTCATTCTAGAGAATTCTATGGAGCTGAAAGGAAAGGAGAAAGGTAAAGATTTTATTGCAAGTTTATTTCAGGAGGGAAAATAAAGTAGAACTTCACATGGAAGATGGTCTTATCCCCGGCTAAGCCTCCTCCTATGAGCTTCCCCAGAACTTATCCCATGCATTGTCATTCTTGATTTTTTTTTTTACTCCATTTTCCTCAGGAGACAAATATTCTCAACTTTTTATAAACACCACCCTTGGATTCACATAAAAACCTCAAGTCCCCCACGGTATCTGGAATTTCAAAATACAAGAATGATCACAGTTAAAACCAATTCGATGCAATGATAATATAAACACGTTTTTTCTAGGTGCGCAAGTTTCTTCCCTTACACAGCTCCATATCCCAAGCTTGGAAAAACTCATGATATAATGGAGATTGACAGAACAAGACATAGAACAAATGAATTAATATGATATGTGTGAATGTTATCATAGGGGAACAGAGCAAGTCCTTAGACACATGGCGGATGGGGGAGTTGGCCTTGAGAAGCAGAAACGGTTGCAGAGAGGCATCATGACTTGAGTTGGGGTTTTCTAGATGAACAAGATGGAAAGACATTACAGGCACAAGCAACTTGTGGTCTAAGATCCAAAGGAAGGAAATGGAGGATGTGGCAAAGAGGTGGAAAAAGTTCTTTGTGGTCAACATGGTTTAGTAGGGAGCAGAGGCAAGGTGGGGTAAGGCCCTTATGCCATGCTCAGAAGCTGGACAAAATCCTATAGGCAGGGGTGAGGTAGCGACGTCAGGATCTTTTTTTTTTTTTTCCAGAAGGAAAGTGCATGCATATTTGTGATAGAAGAAGTGAGATGGGGAGACCACAGATCAGGGGATCCCACGCCATTTATTTAACCCTCCCAATAACCCCACAGGGATGCTATTCTCTATAATGACAAGGAGCTCACAACCTGCTCTTTTGCTGACAAGTGGCAGAGCTGGGAATGAAACCTGGGTCCTGTGATTTCAAGTCTAGGACCCTTTTCACCTCTTATTTTAACCCATTAGCTACTACAATGACGGAATGCAGACATCGACTTGCTTTCAGAGTTTCTTAATCTTTTTTGTGCTGTAGACCCATTTAATAGTCTGGGGAAGCCCACGAAACTCTTGTCAGAATAATTTCTTTTTAGAGGCCCCTAGGTGGCTCAGCTGGGTGAGTACCAGACTCTTGGTTTTGCTCAGGTCATGATCCTAGGGTCGTGGGATCGAGCTCCACATCAGGCTCCAACCTTAGCTTGGGATTTTCTCACTTTCTCTCTCTCTCTCTCTCTCTCTGCCCCTCTCCTCCACTCATGTGCTCTCTCTCTCTCTCAAATAAAATAATTTCTTTTTAATGCATAAAAGAAAATGTATTGAACTACCAGATACACTAATAATACTGAGTTCTAGTTATCAGAGTATTTAAAACACTGTGCTTTGGTAATATAAGTGTTTTTTTTTTATGTTTTTAATACTTATTTATTTTCGAGAGAGAGATGGAGAGAGAGTGCACGAGCAGGGGAGGGGCAGAGAGAGACACACACACAGAATCCAAAGCAGATTTCAGGTTCTGAGCTGTCAACACAGAGCCCAATAGGGGGCTCAAACTCACAAACCATGAGATCATGACCTGAGCCGAAGTCAGACTTTTAACCCACTGAGCCACCCAGGCACCGCAAGTGCTTCTTTATTAATGTATCAAAAAAGAAGTTCTATCAGAGAAACTAATGACTACTAGAATTTCAAAATAACAGTATATGTGAATAATGTTCCCAGATACCTTCAACAACTGCAAGGCAGTATGAAAATAATTGTGATTTCTATTAGGGACATAGACATGGGTTTTGCTAATACGACGGTGACTGGCCTATAATCATAATTACTAAAAATGATAAATTTCAATTATAGGTTAGTGAACATAAAAGTGTATTTTTTCCCACCCAAATTCATACATCCCTGAGTAGTGCCCACTGACCCTGGTTAAGAACCTTAGGAAATGTTTCCAATTTGAGCTATTCTGTAAAAGGGATTGCTGACATATCAAGGAATGGGGTTCTTTTCTTTCAAATGAACTAAGAAGCAGAATTTCAATGTTCAGATCATTCCAAGGAGAAGGACTCTGAGTAAAGCAGAGTATCAAGGACTTGGAGACCCACAGGCAGGTCTCCTCAACATGTTGCCGAGGCCCAGGCACCCCTAACGGGGCAGGGCCATGAGGGATCACTACAGAACCCCAGGGGTCCCCAGAAAATGCTTTCCCAACACATGTCAGCAAAGCTCAGCTTTCTCAAGATAGAGAGGTCTGGAAAGTTTCCCGGTGATCATAACCCTTTCAGGAACTCACACTACCAACCCACTCTCGGGAAACCTGGTTTTTTTAAGGCAAGTTTCTGGGCAACTGTGGATCCCCAGCGATATTCCAGACTTGACATTGTTCGTGCATAGGCCGCTCCCGGCGAACAGTAACGGTTTCAGGCTAATAAGGAAATAATCCATTTTCAGCAGATGAAAGAAGGGGGATCAGAAAGGTAACTTGAGCCCAGGGTAATAGCAGTGCCAAAAACTTATAATGGAAACTATCTAAAGAATCCAAGACCCTTTGTTAGATATGAATGATTTCTTTTTTCTGGTGAAAAGTGTATGAAAAACTTGAGAAGAAAGGCCTGAGTGGGTTTTATGAAACAACCTCTGTCTGGGGAAGAAGGGCTTGAGGTAGAGTTGCAGCCTCACTGTATCCTCAGGTTATGTAACAGGGAGGCGGTTGAAAGATGTTCAAACCACCACAACGTGATGTACTCTTCTTTGAACTCTTTCCTCCGGGTTTTAACTGGAAGTTCATACATGTTCCCTCGCGGTACCTCTCTGACAAGGTGTGTAAATACAGCAGAGACTTGGGGCGCCTGGGTGGCTTAGTCGGTTAAGCGTCCGACTTTCGCTTAGGTCATGATCTCGCAGTTCGTGGGTTCGAGCCCCGCGTCGGGCTCTGTGCTGACTGCCAGCTCAGAGCCTGGAGCCTGTTTCAGCCTGTGACTCCCTCTCTCTCTGACCCTCCCCTGCTCACGCTGTCTCTCTCTCTCTCTCCTAAAAATAAATAAAACATTAAAAAAAAAAATACAGCAGAGACAGTGGGGCACCTGGGTGGCTCCATCAGGTAAAGCTTCCGACTTTGGCTCAGGTCACGATCCCATGGTTCGTGGGTTCGAGCCCCGCATCAGGCTCTGTGCTGACAGCTCAGAGCCTGGAGCCTGCTTCAGATTCTGCGTCTCCCTCTCTCTCTCTCTGCCCCTCCCTTGCTCATGCTCTGTCTCTCTCTCTCTCTCAAAAATAAATAAAAACTTGAGAAAAAAATAGCAGAGACAGAAACAAACTTTAATTAAGAAAGAATCCTGTGATGGATGCTACACACACCTGGTGCTTTGCACACCAGATGCCAAATCTTCACTATCATCATCAGGAAGAACACACCTACTCAAGATCCCCATATACAACAATGCTTTAAGATTTTTAAAGGCAAGATTTATGTGTGTGGAAATATATATAGGTATATATAATGAATTTCATTGCAAATGTCCTATCCCATTCTGAAATAAGAATTAAAATCTGTTGGCTCTACTACCAAAAAGAAAAGGAACAATAAGTGATATATTGTGGGTTGTGGTGTCAGTTTGTAGTTTCTTTCATTCATTCATTTATTCATTCATTCATTCATGATGGACTACACTAGGAGCCAGAACAAAACATGGGCCTTCATACTCATGGGACGCATATTCTTCGGAGGAGAGAGACATTAAACCAATACTTACTCGGTTCCTCCCAGAAGACCTGATTCTCAGCCTTCAGGGTGACTTAAGAATCACTGAGGAAGCTTGTTAAAAATACATAGTCCTGATTCAGCAAACCTGAAGTGGGGCTGAGGAATTAGCATTTTTAACGAGCTCTGCAGTGAGCCAAAGGCAGGTGGTTGGCAGGATTTGAAGAATTGTCACAACTAATGAGGCCACAGGACAACTCTGTCCCTGGGACCCACGCCCTTGTCCCCCACGCTTCAAGCAGAAATGCCCATTTCTTGCTTAAGACCCCTTACGGACAAGCCTTAGTCTTTGCCACACACCTCCTTTGACCTCAGCCTTTAAATACTAGGTCAGAAAGGTTACATAATGTATTTCTAGAGAAAACTCTGATTCCCCCCCAACACCCTCTTAAAATGCCTTCAGTGTTTTGCTGCAGCTCCCTGTCTCTCTAACCTGAATCATCTGCCCCCCATTTTAAGACCGCTGTATTGCTTTACATTCTGCGAGCTTCTTCAGCAGCAGGAGGAGGGTTTCACACCCCTTTCAGCAAGGACATTCTGCTTGTGAAGTGCTTGAATGCTTCCAACGCTATACAATAGCCCGCCCTGACAGTATTTCAAAGAGCATGACTGTTTGACCTCCTCATCCTTCATGTCACACACACGCACACACACACACACATACACACACACACACACATCATGTGCAAATAAATAGGTTTGTATATATAATCCATCTAAATAAAATCTGCATTTCCCTTCATGTTATCAAAACTATTAATTTCTAAACCCTCCGCTATTTAGTATAGACAGCAAGTAATGGATACAAAAATTTGGCTGGGGTCAATTCTATTTCCATAAAGGCACCTCAAAGCGAAGAACGCCAGTCTCCAAATGCAATGGCCTTTTCTCTTTCCGTAAAGGGCAGGGTGAGGATCATCCCAGATGTGACACCGTGCCTGGCCTGTACTGTGACTCGGTCCATAACTCCCACCAATTAGAGCAAGACCAGCTTTTATCTTTCTCTGAAGCATGAAGTGTTGCTGCAGAACCATCTCTGAACTGATTAACCATCTCCCAGTGGAGTCAAAGCATCACACTTTTTAAAGTTAGTCTTTATATTCTTTATTTCTTCTTAATATGGTAATACCTTACTAATAAAAAATTAATTGCTTAGGGTTGAGCTAAATTAGTGAAAAGTATGGATTATAAATTATGTCTTCTCTGAGCAGTTTTGTGACTATAAAATGCAAGAAGATTAAATAAGTGTTGCCAAGTGGAAGGCATGCTGTCCTGCCCTGCTTTAATGAGTAGATGAGACTAATTTGTAATTAGCATGTGAAGCCTGGTAAATTGCTTTTTTAAATGTTCTTAGCATAGGAAGCACATGCTTCCACAGCACACATCATGAGAGTTATCCAAAGCTGACTCTATGAATAGTCAATAAGGGCACTCTAGCAGATTGAGGCACTGGATAATTTTTTGAGGTCCATTTTAGCCCAAAACATCCACAGTCCTCTGATTAATTGAATTTAACACACTTTTGTTTTTTTGGGTGAAATTCTTTTATGCATTATCATAAATTCCAAATTACTGAAATTCAAATTGATAGATTTTTCTGGGTCCAATTATTCTATCATTTCCTGCTTTTCATAGGAAAGCTAATATCGGGTGCCTTGTCAAGAGTGTCATGTCCGATGATATCTAACTGGGAAAAAAAGAGGAAATTCCACTCCAGAGACAAAGACTAGCACAAAAACAAAATTAACAATTGACATTTGCATAATAGTGCCGATTTACTTCCAAGTATACTGTATCTTTTTGCCTTCACAGGTATTCTGTGCAGTAAGGTTAGTTATTATTAGTGATACCAGGTTGAAGAAAGAGAACTCAAGCATCTTTCAGGATTAGAATTCAGGTCTTCCGACTCCAGAGCCTCCCTCAAATGTAATGGAAGTTCAATATGCATTGGTTTCATGTGTGAGAGAATTGATCACCAATCAACAAATAAAAATCAAGATAATCTATCTGATTAAAAAAAGCACTGGTAGGCAAAACAAGGCAATCATTCGAACACTAAGTATCTTTCAAATGTACCTGGGAATGCAAGGATCTTAGCAAGATACAAGCCTGGGCTGGCTATATAATTTGCAGGGCCGAGTGCAAAATGAAAATGCAGGGCCGCTTGCTCAGAACTCATTAGGATTTTAAGGCAGTGACAGCAGAGTATTAAACCAAGCACAGAGCCCTTCTAAGAACAGGGGACCCTGTGTAACTACAGATCCCACCCACGCCTGTAAAGCCAACCTTTCACATCATGTTTCAAAGCTGAGAGTGCTTGTTCTCAGTGGGGATGGTACCATCCTGTAGGCAGCATTTTGGATATTGGTAGGTGGGGAGGTTGTTGGCCGGCAGAATGCGTGGAGGCCCTGCTGGTAAGCAGCAGGCCAAAGACTCTAGAAACCCTCAATGTCAGGGACAGGCCTGCACTATAAAGAACCTTCCAGCTTCCCAGAGAACTTGTGAATGTCCCAGTTGATATTCACATGGTGAAAAGCCTGTTTATAATTATCCAAGCTTATTATTTGTGTTACACGTCCTGAATTTTCCACCATGTGACTACTCTGTCAATTCTGGAAAAGCCGCATGCTGCTTGTTTAAAACTTTATCATTAAACATGATTTCATTAATAATGGTAACAAATCATCCAGTGATTCTCATGGAAGTATGTACAAGCATCTGACCTTTCAGTTTCGTCTTCTAGCGAGGTCCTTGCCATGCTGTTACCTAAAGGAACATACATCGTGTTATCATAAATCATATTCCTTTCACAGTACAGTTAGAACATTGGTTGGAGATAGATCATATTATGGGAGCATTTGATTTCATGTTGGCAAAACGGGATTTCAAAATACTTGTTACAAAAAATGGCTTTGGGTATGAAAGAATTGAAACCTAGGCTTAGAGGCATAAGATTACAAAATGTTACAGCTGGAAGGAATTTGCAGGATTATCTACTTCACTGACAGATAAGGAAATTGAGGCTGAACTAGATTATATATCTTGCCTAAGGTCACCCTGTAAGTATTGGCAATGCCAGGACTTGAACCTGTTCTCATTTCCAGAACTATAAAAAGTAATCAATTCTTTCCTTCTTTCCTTCCACTCATCCTTCCTTCTTTCCAATAAACACAACTGTGCTCTTACTGTGTGCCGGGCATGAGGGTGGGTCTGATGCAGAGATGCCTTAGACACAGATTCTGCCCTTAAGAAGACCACAGACTGGCTGGAAAACAGAGCAGGAACTAGATATGGTGCAACATGTGTTGGAGTAGACCTGTATTCAAAATACTACCAGGGGCGGGTGACTGAGTCTTCCTGGGGGCTTGCAGGCTTCCCAGCAATGGTGGGATTTGAATCTTGAGATGGGAGAAAGGCGTTGCTCTGCAGGAACAAGGTAACCCTCATTCTACACAGTTGCAGAGTAGACAAAGACACAGTGGCAAAACGGGGCCATCTGTAATCAGGTACTGACTGTTCACAGCCCTTAATGTCAAGGAGTATTTTCCAGAAACACAGACTTGGTCATTATCCTGCCAAACACAGCTGAGCAGAGAGCAAGCAGAGAGCAGAGCTGGCTCAGAGGTCTGGGGACTCCCTGAGGTCATCAGGGAGAGAGGAAATGAAGGGGGGAAGTCTCCATGCTGCTCTGTTGGTGACGAGGGCTCTGTGGGCACTAGCCAGTGTGCAAACTAAGAAAATAGCTTGTTGATTGCTGAAGTGATTAAGTGGATCACCTTATTGATTCTCACCTAGCTCAGAACAGACCTCAATAACCAACATCAAGTGCTTTAATAAGAGCAAAAGAAAGATTTACTGGATGCGAGTGCTTTTCATTAGAGAGGACTAAGGGGAAATAAAACACGCTGACCCACCAGTGAGGGGCCCCAGCATGGCTTCCAGCCTGGTGACTGCCAGCCAGACAGGAAAGTGAGTAAGAGGAAGTCAAATGAGACAGCCCCTGGGCTCATGCTTATCAGAAGTGCTAGAAGAGACTCTCTACAGATTGCCAGATTTGCTTCCCCTCTTCCTCTCCATTCTGCAAACCCAGCCACCCAGGAAACTGGGAGACAGACAAAGTGGCTTTTGCTCATGAAGCCCCAAACCAGGCACCACCTTGGCATTTGACCTGAATCCACTCTACCCTGCATAAACTGACCAAATTTTTATTTTGATGGAGCAATTACTATATGTCAGATACCAGTAAAATATCATACCATTTGGTCTTCACAACTGGCATGGGAGGTTGCTCTATTATTATTATTATCCCCATTTTAGAGATGAGTTAACTGATGCTTGGAAAGAGTTACTCAGGTAGCATGTGGCAACGTGAGACCTTGAACACAACATTACCAGATTCTAGACACCATGCTCCAATCAACTACATCCTAGATGTTTCTTGAAGAAAAGGACAAATGAAAGGTATAATTGGGCAAACAATCTAAGTATACATAGAAAAGACTTAGGGAATGCATCCATTCTTTCAAAATTCAACAAATAGTTTTTGAGCTCCTGCTTCATCTCAAGCATCTTTCTGAACCCAAGGGACACAGTGATGATCTTGGAAATAACATTCTTCCGGGGGCAGCTTATAAATGAGAGACAAATAAGATAAACCAGAAAAGTCCTGGTAGACATGAGTACAATAAAGAAAATAAAACAGGGCACATTGGATGGGTTGACTTTCTAGTGGGTGGTCAGAGAGGTGTCCCATGATAAGCTTGCTGTAATCTGAGGCTTCCATGACAAGAAGGTTGTAACCATGCAAAAGCATAGCTGAGAAGATTCTAGGCAGGCAAAGTGGTGAGTGTAGAGACACAAGGCAGGAAGGATCCTGGTGCACCCACAGAAGGGGAGTGGTCCACTGTGATCAGAATATACTGAGGGAGGGAGGAGTGGCTCCAGGTGAGATCTGAAAGGAGGGGAGCAGGTCTCCTAGGCCTGGCAGGCATTCATGGGGAGCTGGACATTAAGTAAGAGGGAAAGGCATGAAAGGGTTCTAAGCATTTCAAATGCTGTGCATTTTAGAAACATGATTTGGACTGCTATTTGGATGGGTCATGAGCCTGGTGGGGAGGCCATTGCAGGAGTCCAACTGGAGAAGTAGTGTTGGCTTGAATTCAGGGCAAGCAAGAGCTGTGAAGAAGTGGACACATTGCGAAAATATTTTGAGGGAGAGCTGACCTTGTTTGCCACCTTGCACTTTTATAAATGGACAGGAGCGGCTACTTTTTTTGACACCCTAGACGGTGCCCTCTGCCAGCCCACTCTCATTATGTTTGGACAGGCTTCTGCCAAGTTAGACTATGAAAAGTTGACTGAAATAAAAGAATGTGATGCCGTCATCTCCTCGGCTCGCCCTGGGAGAGGGTTTTATGAAGTTTCACAAAAAAACAATGTCTGCCAGGAAGCCAAACAGCTCCCCTGACCACCACTCACCCTATGGCCCAGACAAAAGAGAAAAAAGGCTGACAGAGAACCCCGTGCTTTCCTAAACCAGGCCCAGTGGTGGCTTGTCCCGTTCACTGTGGTCAGAGCTCCAGTTACTTCAGAAGAAAGGGAAAATGAAGTGAACTAGGAGAATCTCAAGGTCACTGTGACATGGCACCTCATATTTTTTAATGTTTGTTTATTTTTGAGAGAAAGACAGAGAGAGAGACAGAGCACAAGCAGGAAGGAGAGGGGCAGAGAAAGGGAAAGACACAGAATCTGAAGCAGGCTCCAGGCACAGAGCCTGACATAGGGCTGGAACCCATGAACCATGAGCCAAAGTCGTATGCTCAACTGACTGAGCCTCCCAGGCACCCCCACCTCATATATTTGAACTCACCCAACTAAGGAGCAACGGTGCTCCTCACGGTGTGAAAGTGAAAGTATAAGGAAGGTCTATCTACCCCCAACAGGTCTAAGTGCCCATCCTAGAAATCAGGGAAAGTCATCTGAAAGATAATGAAGAATTTGACAGGGAAGTGTTCCTTTGTGTCATGTTCTCAGGAGGGAAGACAGCCGGTGACATGCGATTGTCTTCAGGTCTGACTCCAGGAGACAGAAGGTTGGGCACAAGGTGAACTGTCAGGAGAAAAAAAAAAATTGAGGGAACCCTGGAGAAGATGGGCCTTGTCCATAATTGATCTGACAGAGTACTGCCCACTCCCTCACTGCTGCTGAAATACAGCCACTCTCCCATGTGGGAATGCATTTGCGTGTAAGGGCACCAGACTCCATCTATCAAGCAAAGTGTTTAAGCGGGAAAGATAACATGTCTGTCCATCTGAGTGAGTGATTCTGGAAACCCGAACACCATGTCAGAGCCTCAGGATTAAAATATATATACATATATATGTCTAACTCTAGCCTAAATCAAAAGGATTTTTTGTTCAATGAACAACGAAAGTAAGGTATTTAAGACAATGGCCCCTCCTGACTTTGCGTTGGTGAATTGTATTTGGAGAAAACATGCCATCTGTTAGGGGGAACTTCACAAAAAATGACCATAGAATTACCCTCAGCTACTTGGGGTTGCTTTCTTCCAAAGGGTCTGAGAAAAAATGTTTGTTGCTTAATCAACAAATCTTTTGTTAGTACCAATCTCTTGTCCATCATTCTGCTAAGAATAATATAAAAACAAGACAGGCACACCATCCCTGCCCTCATGCACTTTATAGTCCAATTTGGTTTCTGGTCTTTTTAGGTATTTTGACATTTTTTTGACAAGAGTTAAATTCCATTTCATTCAACACACCTGTGTGGATCTCTTATTTGGAGCAAAGCAATATAAGGACAACTCATGCACTCAACAAACATTAATACATCATGTGTGATATACTTGATATACTACGTATACGTTTTGGGAGATACATAGTTGATTGAGATCTGGATAGCTGCCTCAAGGGGCCCCCAGGGTGGGCGGGATGATAAGTTGTGTCGATAGATAACTAAAACCAATGCTAAAAAATGATAAAAATCACTGAAAAAGAGAAGTTCAGATAAAGAACTTTAACAGGAAGGATAAGGGGATGGCCAGCTCTGGGAGATGGGCAAAAGCTATTCTCTGCCTCGATGTCTCAATTCATTCATTTATTTACTCAACAAATATGACTTGCATTCTTGCCACATTCCAGCATTGGGCAGGATTGGAATGAAAGTCAGACTAGAAGGGAGAGGTATGCCAACTCGCAAGGATAAATACCTTAAGCCAGGTAGGGAGGAGATGCAGTGGAAAAACAGAGGAGGGAACTTCCAAGTCGACTTGTGGTGAGGGACAGTGTACCAAGGAAGGTTTTAGCGGGTAGGTGAGCTGTGGCTGAGTGTGAAAGAAAAGGGAACATCACAGGGGAGAGAAAAGGGAGGACACAGTGCTCCAAGCAGAGTTATGATAAAGACTCTCAAGTGGGAGATGCAGAGGGAGTCCAGGGTGTGTGTGGGAGGCAGAGGAAGAGGCCGAGGGAGGAGTCCAAAGGAGCCACTACCAGTTTCCCCCATGAAATGGGAAGGGACGTTAACAGCTGAGGGGCAGAGCGAGAGGGGGTGACTGAAAGAACAGGTTCTGCTCTGGAAAGCTGCTTTGAGAATGTAAGAAGATACTACTAAAGAACAAGCCAAAGGCAGCTCTGAAGTAGAAACCACCAGCATGGCATCAATTCCACATAGTAATGCGAGATACTCAAACAGCACGCAGGAGTCAGGGCATAAGAGTAGAGTGAACACCTCACTGGACATGCACACGTGCAAGGGAACAGGGGTGCTATGACCATCGCAAGTGATCAACCACAGGGTCTATTCTGACAGGCTGAAAGAAAATGGTCAAGTCATTGGAGTAGGAATGGTAAACGGCTTTCATCTCAGCTGTCAGCTCCAACTGATAGACTCTTGTATGGAGAAGGATTCCAAAGTTACCTCTGTGCTCAATAGAGAAGAGTGCATGACCAACCAGGACTGTTCACCATGGGCCAGAAAGGATTGGCAGCCTTCACGTCAGGTATTCTCCATCTGCAGCCTGGTGGCCAGATGAGGCCAGGAGACACAGGAGTAAGAGAGCTGGGGGGAGGGGAGGTCAGTGAGTCAGCTGTGGAGACCTGAGGTTCCCAAGGTAGAATTCTCATTGGAGCTGTCAGGGCCTAGACCTTGGCCATGGGACGGTTTGGCTGAACAGACGATAAGGCATGGTCTAGTGTTCAAAGACCTGAATGCAGTTGCTTTGGTCTCACTGGAAAAGAAAAGTGTCTTCAGAACAAAAAGAGAAAGTACTTGTGCCCTCGGAGAAGGCTGGATGACTGAAAGGCACTTGGCTGTTGCAGTGTTAATGGAGAAAAGCATGGGAAACATTCATTCTTCCATTATCATCAGCCTCCACGTTCAATAGGCCAAAGAAAATAGCCGCATGCTGTATGAGGGGGCCCCCTCCACACTCGGGGCTCAGACCGACTTGCCTGAACTCTGGTGAAGAAATCAGGTGCTGACCATTCTCTGCAGGAGGCCAGGCAGGGATGAGCCAACAGCCTCGCCTCCAAATAACTGATCCTATGACTTTTTTTTTTTTAATGGTGGTGAGAACACTTAATATGAGATCTCCCCTCTTAACAAATGTTTAAGTGTAAAATGCCATATTATTGACTATGGTGCAATGTCATACAGCAGATCTCTAGAACTTTTCCACTTAACTGAATTGATGGCCTCTGATTAGTAAGCCTCTCTTCCTCCCCCGGCTCCTCAAAGGCACTCTTTGACTCCGTGAATTTGGCTATTTTAGATACCTCATGGAAGCAGAATCATGCAACATCTGTCTTTCTGTGACTGGCTCTTTTTTCACTTAGCTTACCATCCCTAAGTTTCCTTTATGTTATCGCATACTGCAGAATCTCCTTCTTTTTTAAGGCTGAATAATATCCCATTGCCTGTATCTACCACATTTGCTTTCTCCATTCATCCATCGATGGACCCTTAGATTGTTTTCACATCTTGGCTACCGTGAATGATGCAATGGGCATGGCAGTGTAAATATGTCTTTGAGATCCTGGTTTCAATTTTTTTTGGGATGAATACCCAGAAATAGGATTGCTGAATCATATGATAGTTCTATTTTTATTTGTTGAGGAGCCTCCATACTGTTTTCCATAGCAACAGCAGCACTTTGCATGCCCACCAACAGTGCACGAGGGTTCCAACGTCCCCACATCCTCGCCTGAATCTCTCTCTGGGCTCTGGAGTGACAGTGTCTCGGGACTGTCTCAGGGAAAGACCGTCACCTCCTCACCACTCAGTGCCACTGTGGAGGGCCGAGTTCACAGTCCTCCATGCTTCTCTGTTTGCCAGCTTGCCTCATGGATAAATGTAGAGAAGGGATCAGGATGAATTCGTGGTCCTAAAGAGCATGTCTAAAAGGGTTTGTCAAAAAAAGAGTTAATGACTGCTTCTCTGCGGGAAACCCTAAAGAAATGAGTGTTCTGGAGTGTAGAACATTCGCTTTTACGGTAGGTGGTGTTATTGTTACATGTTCCTACAGACAGTGCTAATTAACAATCCTAAAGGCCACATCATTAAATTATTTCTCAGCTTAAAACCCTGCAATGTTTAACGCACCTCAGCAATTCAATTATATCTAAAACACTAGCCTGAATGCCAGGCATTATTCTGTGGCTGACAAAGTGCAAGTTGCTCTTAAGAGCAGGTGAGGCTTAAAAAGGAAAGAAAACCATCTGACAAGCAGCTTCCCTGTGCCTCTCCCCGACACATATGCTAAATATAAAAACAACAGTAATCCTCAAAGAAAATTTAAAGTAGACCTAATCTTTGCCAGACAAAATGTAGACTGACTTTTCTGTATGCGCAGATATGAAGAATCTGATAATATTTTCTTAAAGATCTTACCTGAAAAATCAAATCCTTGCCCTCAAATTTGTTTAAGTCCCATTGGATTTCAGGGATTTTCCTCTGGGACTTGCCACCCATCCTTTGTCATTTCTAACCATTACAGAGTGCAATTTGGATTTGAACTTGGGGCAACGTCACGGCTTTGGACTGGGTGTTTCCTGGATGTATACCACAGTCAGCACAGGGCACTTTGAAGAGCACACAAAGCCTCTTTGTCTCCCACCCAGGGAAATATCTTAAGTACAGAGTGCAGCGGGAAAGGGCTTCAATCCAGCTTAAATACACATACACACACACACAGGCTCTTGCCCTTCCCTGCCATCCCCAGCCTGATCTCTTCTATAGTGAGACAGTCCTCTGCACAGGCGCAGAGCCTGGTTCAGCTGGCCAAGAGGCCTCAGTCCTCTGGACATGATTTGGCAGGCAATACCATGACAGAACCTCCCGCTTGGAAAATGATGGTGCCGAGGACGCATCTGGGAGCAGCACATATGTGATTCCACTGGTTTTCACACAAAGAGGCAGACTGTGCCAGTGGCCAGCTGGGCACTCCTCTGCAGCCACGGAGGCAGGAGCGAAGGAGCAAACCACGGACTCTCTTTGCATGGTCTCCCCGAATACCCTGTCTCTGCATTGACCGTCTCCTCACTCCTCTCCTTTCTAACTCCATGTCAACAGTATCATTCGAGGAGGCCCCACTACACTCTGTGGGATCAGGACACATAAATATCTCCTTAGCCCATACCATCAAGCCCTGTGCCTTACACACACACACACCTTTCAATAGATTTGCTGACTCAAGGGATGGAGGGATAGATGGACAGGGGACGGGGGATGGATGTATGACTGGAAGAATAAAGCAAGCCAAGATGCTATTACCCCTCTCTGAAAGAACTGAGTCTTCCTGCTGACAGCCTCAATCTGGACTCTCGATCTCCAGAGAAGTAGTACGGGCCGGGGTCAGCAGGGCTGGCAGTGTCCCTGTAGTACTGCCAAGCCCCATTCTCTCACCCATGGCGACATTGCTAACAGGCCACAGGATTCTTGCCAACAGATTCAAGACCTTGCCTTTCAATTTTCCTCACTAGTCATCCAGGCAGGTGCTCCTTATCACGAGACAGGATGCAACCAAATTTCTATCCCAGGGTTATAATATGGGCTGGGGGGGTCTGAGACCATCCTTAGGTCCTGATTCAACCATTTTCTTGCTGTGAGACCTTGGAGAAAGCTACTGAATCTAAGTTACTGCAGAACTAAGCATGTAGTGTTTCTATCTGTGTGTGAAGGAAGACAAAGAACTGAATTCATAAGGTTACTGTGGAGATGAATGGGAACACGTAGTAAGTACCTCACATAATACGTGCTCACTAAGCACTAGTTGTTTTTATCCAGAGACTGTTTATGGATTATCATGTCCCCTGTTCCTGTGGAAGATTTTTTCGCATTGTTAAATTCATTGCTCAGTTTCATCTCTCCCCAAGGAATGGCAGAAAAAAGGGAGTACATGAAGTCAGACTGACTTGCTGCGAGAGAGGCAGCACTAGCATGGACCGAGAAACGACAGTCTCTAATGAGCTAACTTAGAACGATTCAGAGAGGCATTGCATGGAGGCTCAATAGTCAAATGACCAGATCTGGAAGTAAGGAGACCTGGGTTCTAGTCAAAGCCGTGTCCCCAACTAACTAGATAAACGTGGAGAGGTTGCCTAGTTTTGGGGTTTTTTTTTTCCTGTGAGAGAAAGCCATCCGATTGCCTGAAGGCTGAAGTCTCTTCAACCCCTAATTCTGTGATTCTATCCAGTTGACATCTCACCTCTTCAAGGAGGCTGGGCCTGACCATTCCCCTGAGGTATGTAGAGCGAAGTCCGGTACCTAGCCAGGGCTATGGAGGTGTGCACTGTTACTGTGCACGCGAGCCCAGCCCAAACATCTCCATACTCCTGTGCCTCACACACAGTAAGTGCTCTTGTGTTGACTCGGTTGATTTAACTGACCAGCTCAAGAACATGTGATTAGAAGTCAGAGACCAGGCTCAGTCCCAACTCAGTCAGAACTCACCTCGGTGGCCTGGAGCACATCAGGTAACTTCCTCGGAGTCTCTGTTTTCTCACTTTATAAAAGGAGAATCATACATGCTGCCTTGTGAATCCCACAGAATTGTTGTGCTACTCAATTTAACAAGATGTGTGTGTACACGGTACGTAAAGTTAGATAAAGGAAAAGGGCATAATTAGTTTAGTTTTGATGAAGCCACCTCCTGAGGGCCTCTGAAGCCCTCTGCTTGGGGGCCATTCTCATCTTAGGGCAAGAGCAGAAGAGACAGTTACCTCCAGAGGAGCTGTCTGGAGAATATTTGGAGAGTATTCAGTTCTCCAAGATTTGGAGAATCTAGCTAAGCCAGATAATGTTATCATAAAGCACGTTGCAGGGGGGGGCTTTGATCTTAACAAACTGGAGGAGCCAGTCCTCTACATCCAATATGGGGCAAGTCATGGGTTTTCTGCCACGTGCGGCTGTGCTCCAAGCCATTCAAAGCATTCTGCCGGTGTTGACAAGTGGGTGCCCATGCAGTTGGTTGGAAGTTAGGGAGAACACGATGCTACAGACCAGACAACGTTATGGAGAAGGCACTTATTTTAGTTGCTAGTTCCCTTTAGAGTTAGCCACTTCTAAGGTTCAATGCCAGTTCAACCACTTACGAGCTATGTGACCTCTTTAACCGCTCCCACTTTGCCTAGGACCGTTAGGAGGCTGAGAGGTCCTGTACAGACTCCAGCATGGAATGGAAGCTCCATGACAACCGTCGTCATTGTTGCAATCGTTTCCCTGTTTTTCTTTAAAAAATTTTTTTGATGTTTATTTATTTTTGAGACAGAGAGAAACAGAGCACGAGTGGGGGAGGGGCAGAGGGAGAGGGAGACACAGAATCCAAGGCAGGCTCCAGGCTCTGAGCTGTCAGCACAGAGCCTGACATGGGGCTCGAACCCATAAACTGTGAGATCATGACCTGAGCTGAAGTCGGACACTTAACCAACTGAGCCACCCAGGCGCCCCTCATTTCCCTCTTTAGAGACTCCCAAGTTACTCGTCACTTGGACACAAGTTACCTCAGGTTCTTCTGCCTTCCTGTTCCTTCGACCCACTGTAGGCAACACGCCATGGTCTGAGCCTTTCCTGACTTCTGCCACCCTTCTTTGTCCCCCTCCCAACAGATAGGCCAGTTCCTGCCCAGAGATGTGCCTCATAATGTGTTCCCCATCCGAGGAACTTTGGCTAACTCACCACAGCCCTTAAAGGCTCTAATTACAATCATTCTCAATGATATTCCTCCAGTTCATCTTCAGCAGAGAGCATTCCCTGTTGCTACCGGGTCCTAAAGCCCCTTCCCAGGAATACTCAGCAATTAGAGCTACAGCCCAAGGTAAAAACCCTCACATGTTAGAGAAAGGAAACAGCACAATGTAGAAGAAAAAAGTACAGGTTTTCTCATCAGAGAGATCTCTGGTCCGTGGGCAACTGTGTGACTGGAGCCATTGCCTTCCTATCTGTAACGTAGGGATGATAACATGTACCTCGTGGGTTTATTGTGATAAGTAAAGGAGATTACGTATCAGTTAGTTTTTGCTGCCTAAAAACCACCTGCCAATGTACTGATTTACAATAACAACCGCTTATTCAGCTCACAAGCCTGTGGGTGTGCTATTTGGGCTGGGCTCAGCTGGGCTCTTGAGGCTCAGAACTCAAATAGCATCCACACCACATTAAACTGGTCAAAACAAATTACAAGACTGGTCCAGAGTCAAGGAGTGGGGAAACAGACCCTGCCTGTTGAGGAGAGTTGCTTAAGATTATTGTGGCAATTTTTTTTAATGCTTTTACTTATTTTTGAGAGAGAGGGAGACAGAGAGACAGAGTGCGAGCAAGGAAGGGGCAGAGAGAGAGGAAGACATAGGATCCGAAGCAGGCTCCAGGCTCTGAGCTGTCAGCACAGAGCCTGACATGGGGCTCAAACTCACGAACCACGAGATCGTGACCTGAGCCAAAGTCAGACGCTTAACCAACTGAGCCACCCAGACACCCCTATTGTGACAATTTTTGAATTCTACCGTAGGTAATAAATATGAAACACCTGGTCCTCAAATTGAAGAGATTTCTATCATATTTTCATTTCAGAAATCCTTGCGGTGGTATTTTATATGAACCTAAAGAAATATTTGTCGAGCCTTTCCTCTCCAACACCGCTCTAAATACCGGAGAGTAAGGAAGGATTTTAAATATGTTTATGGCAAAATCTCTGCCCTCAGGGTGCTCATAATCTAATTGGGAGAAAAGACATACACACACAAAGATGAATTATGAGGCCAGAGTGAAATATCAGGTCTAGACAATAGTAGGCAAGCTGTGACAAGGCCAGATGTGATTAGTTGCTAAATATAATATAGAGACAATAAGTCCTGAGACAGAGACTGGGGTGTGTCTGGAGTCGCCAGGGAAGGCTTTTCGGAGGAGGGGGGATTTAAGATGGATCTTGGAAGATGGTTAGTTACCAAAGTGACATGACTCCCCAACATCCTCTTTCTCTCCAGTCTCCCTTTTGAAGGGTCCTTCTTTCAGAAGGCTCTCCCTATATCCACAGCCTGCCTGATTAGGCCGTGCATCCAATGCTGGAGGGACAAAGAAGTGAGACCCAAGTTCTCAGAGCCATTAGTCAAAGGGAAGATCTTGCCTGGTGATAGAATGGCATAGTGGAAAGATTCTGGATGTTTTCAGTCCTCAAAGCTGGCAATGTGTATCTGCTTTACTTCTCCAAGACTTCATCCCTTTCTCTTTCATCTTCCACAGGGTTTGTTTTTACAGCAGTACATGGGACATCACAGAGGAGTTGAATGTAACACTGCTGGCACATAGTGGACAATGAATAAAATGTATTCCCCTCCTCCTTTCATGTGTCTCCATTGTCTCTGCCTCCACATCTGACTTATTTATTAAATGTTCCATGTAACATGGTAAATAAGCACTAGGCCTTTGCTGTAGGATTTGTAGAGCAGAGTTCATTCCAGAAGATCCCAGTATAGCATCAGAACTCAAGAAAAGTGCTCAGTAAATATTTGTTCTTCCTGCTGGCGGTTCCTGAAACTCGTCATGCTCACCATGTCCCTGAGCAGCTCAGCCATGTTGCTGCAGCTACCACTCCCTTGCCCCACCCACCAACCTAGCTAACTAGCTAACTCCCATTCATCTTACATGACTACTCCTCCAGGAAGACTTCCTTGCCTCTACCACTCTGGTTTTGGTATCTCTCCTACTGCTCCTATAGGAGTACATGGAACAACATAGGATTTCAGAAAATGACTATGGAAGGATGGAAAGACAGATGGATGGAAGAACGGAAGGATGGGTGGATGGAAGGGTGGTTAGCTTAGGTATCCCCGTTGGAAATCAATTTGTCAAAAGTTCCTTTTACACTTTGGGGCCAGTATGAAGGGTCTCTTATGAGGCATAAATTGCTCAAATCAGAGATAGCTAAACTTTGTATGAATAGTGGGAGTATTCATAGAAAGAATTCAAAGAAAAGAAAAGGCTCCTTCTCATAGAGTAAGAGACCTGACATGGAAAATTCCTGCACAGCACATTGCACACTTAATACTCACAGGAAACAGCAGGTAAGCAACATAATTAGAAGGAGATGCGTAAGCCCGAGGAGCAAATGCCATTTCCCCTGGAAGCTTCCAGGGGCAAACTTAAGACGAGGTCCATGGAGAAAAGATTCTTTACCAACTGTCAGATTCAGTAAGCACAAGACCTCAAACTTGAAATGTTTGCGAAGGAAACGTCTCTGTCCATGGAGACTAAAGTTAGTGGCTCTGAGATCCCTAGCATAAATCATTTTCATCCTGCCAAAGGCTTCAGCCAGCAACGGGACCAGCAGAGCCTCTGCGCTCAGCTTCCTAATGCCTACTTTCTCTCTCACCCTACACAAAACCCTCACCACCCCCTGCCCCACCTCATCCTGCAATGCGTCCTAAGTGTTTTGAGATCACAGAAAAATAAACATTGCTTATTTCATTTGAAACACCTTAAAATTTTTCTTAAAAAAAAAACTCACACAACAAAAACAAACAAAGCAATTGATTCAGATGTTAAAGCCATGAAGACCATGGTGTCTGAATTTAATAAAAGAAAATGTGTACCATTAGTGTGTGATATTTTAAAGGAAGGTGTCAAACAAAAGAGAAATGAACTGATCTCTTCTTCTATATATTTCCTCCCTTAGATCTTTCCTTCTTGCCTTCTTGATATCCACACAAGAACCTTTTACTGACTGTCATGTGCCAGGCAGTGTGCTAGGCCCTGTGATGTAAATTGAATGTGGCCCAAGTATTTCCCGCACTCTAAGGGAGACAGTGGCAGGCGATACGCAGTTATTATACAAGACATGAGATGAGAGAGATACATCCAGAGCACAGTGGGGGCACAGAGAAGAAACATCCAAATAGTCTGATGGGTCACAGAAGACTCCCCCAAGGGAACAACATCGAGATGGTGAAGGTCATTTTAAGCATAAGAAGGGCTTTGTTTGGGGAGCATCTGGGTGGCCGTCAGTTAAGCGTCTGACTTCAGCTCAGGTCATGATCCCACGGTTCATGGGTTCGAGCCCCACGTCGGGCTCTGTGCTGACAGCTGGCTCAGAGCCTGGAGCCTGCTTTGGGTTCTGTGTCTCCCTCTCTCTCTGTCCCTACCCCCACACTTCTCTCTCTCTCTCTCCTCAAAATAAATGAGCATTTAGAAAGAAAAAAAGGGTTTTTTGCCAAGCAAAATAAGATGCAATCTCCATGCAGCGAGAATGGCAGACACAAAAGCAGAGCAGTGAATCAGAATTTGCAGAACCACTGGTCCCTCGCTGTGGCTACAGAAACAAGGCAGGGAAACTGGAAGAGATACACAGGAGTGAATTTACGAAATATCCTGTGTGCAAAACTGAATTTGTAATTCATCTTGAGAGCTAGGAGACCCCTGGAGGGCTGTAAGCAAGCAATGCCATGATCTGGTTTGCGTTTGGAAAAAGGACCTGCCATCGGGTGCAGGATAGGCAGGTGGGTGGTGAGACTGGAGGCAGAAGAACTACCTGGAAAAGTGCTGGAGGAAGCTTCGTGGCAAAGGGAGCAGGCCTGATGGACCAAGCAATGGCCATAGGAAAAAATGGCTGGTAGTCTTTTCATTTTGGATGGAATCACGTATTTTGGGGTGAAACATCCCAGCAGATAACATGTATGATCAGCCTTACCCGTAGTTTCCTTCATATTCCTTTTATATTGATTTCCGTCAGCATCAGGCTTGGGGGGGAAATATGTCTTTGCTGTCACCGTGACCAGAAGCCAGCCCTATGTCCTTGGCCCATCCCAAGCACTGACTAGCTTGTTCCTTCAGGTGAGCCACTTGTTCTCTCTGAGACTCAGTTTCCCTACTGATAAAACAAGATCATAAAGCTTGTCTTCTAACCTTGCCTAAAAATTAAATTTAAAAAAGTAATATATTGGGGCGCCTGGGTGGCTTAGTCGGTTAAGCGTCCAACTTTTGCTTAGGTCATGATCTCGCGGTTCGTGGGTTCGAGCCCCGCGTCGGGCTCTGTGCTGACTGCCAGCTCAGAGCCTGGAGCCAATTTCAGAGTCTGTATCTCCCTCTCTCTCTGACCCACCCCTGCTCACACTGTCTCTCTCTCTCTCTCTCTCCTAGAAATAAATAAAATATATATATATGTAATATATTATTGTTTAAATGAGGATATTGAAAAATGCCATCAATCATCACACACTGTACCGTATCAGGAATATTTTGGATATAAATGACAGAAAACCCAACCCAAATGAGCTCAGGCTAGAGAAAGAATGTGAGCAGACATTCAGACGCAGCTTGACTCGAGATGATGATGTCCCCAGGGTCCGTATCTTGGTCCTCTTACAAGGACCCCACCCTCAGATTCACATTGCAGCCTCCTTCTCAACCTCTAGCAACTTCAGATGCACAGCACACCGCCCAAACTTGTTTCTTCTGGTGGGTTCTTCAGAAGCCTGGAGCTCCCTCGTTGGACCATCTGCATCATTCTGCCCATCCTTATGACTAGAAGATGGAACTGATATATTGATTTGTCCCTACATCAGGTGCTTTGCCCCCGGGGCCCCCAAAAGTACAGGATGAGAATGCAAGGGACAGTTCTTCTAAAGCAAACGTGGAGTCATTAAGCCAAGCACGATATACTGGGTGCAAACTCCAGGTGTCCCTGACAACATACTTCACAGTTGGGCACCACACAAAGTCTCTTGTTGCTAAGCAGCTGTGTCGAGAGTAACCGACCTCGCTGTGGTTGCCACCATTCAGAGACAGAGCACTAAAGAGATGTGGCCCTTCTTTCCACTTTTGTCATAATCATAAAATGGTTATTTATTGTCAAGCTTTCAAGTAGTCTTCCGAATGCTCTGATAACACCTACAAGCTGTTCAGGGATCACTAGGATTCCACAGGACTCATTTAAGAGGCACTTCCAGAGGTAATGCGAGGCAGAGGGCAAGAGAGAGCTTCCAGCAACAAGAGAGGGCCTGATGGGCAGGAATCGGATAAAAGAATCTGACCATAATCAATAGTAATTGTCTTTATAAGAGGCATCCTCTTCCTGGTTGGAAAGTACCTTCTAGCCCCTGGGGGCTCACCCATTTCTTTAAGGTTTAAATCATTCCACGAACCTTTTGCACACAGCCATCCTGTGAGTGGACCCCAAGGGTGAGTTGCCCTTAGGTATTGTATCCCATCAGAACGTGTCCAAGGGCAGTGAAACACACAAAAAAAATAAGTGCCTGCCCATCAAGAAAGGTGACTGTCAACAACTTAGAAGTTGGCTGCCATCATTTCTTTGGCCACAAGAGAGCAAAGAGGGGGCGAAGCTTTTCCTGCCTTGCAATGTAGATAAACAGAATGCCTCCTCGAAGTCTACTTCTCAGAATCCGTTTCCTTTAACTTTATTCTTGGATATGTGCATAGTTCATTCCTCTATCAGAAAGCAATCTCCTTAAGGGCACAGGCCATATCTTTTCCATCTCTAACGCTAACACTTCACCACTATGTCTGGCCCATAGTCGGTGTTTTCTAAATGTGTATTGAATCAATGAATTCACTGTGCTAGGCACTGGCATATATAAGGATCTAAAAGACAGCTCTGTGTATAAAGGTCTCATAACTTGGTGGGGGTAGAAAATGAGAACATAACAGACTTGAAATAAAGCAAGGTGTTCTAAGTGTATCCTGCACACGCATAGCCCTTTTCTGTTTACAAAGCACTAAACCACATTTATTTTCTTATCTGATTCTCCAAACACTCCAATGATGTTGATATAGCAGATCTGTTAGCTTCATTTTACAGACATGATCAGTTACTTGAGACACAAGTGGCAGAAATACTCAACCAAAGTCACAGGACTTATTAGTGACAGAGTTTGGACTGGCTCTGAATCCCAGGTCTGGACTTTTCTGATGATGTCTTTGCAGATTGAACACAAGGATGTTCAACTATCAGCATCAAAGATGGCGGAACTGACTTAATTGCTAACGATCAACCTTATTAAAAGCGCTTTCTTAATTACACTCTCTTTTAATTGCCACACTGAATTTGTGTAGTGATTTTACAGATTAAAAAACAGATAGCATTTATGTGTCTTGAGTCTAAACTAAACTGTAAAACAAGTCAGCAACTAAGTTAAAACTAGGATCTATGACTCCTGACTTACCACTTCCTTTTGGCCCTCTCTCTTGCCTTGAAAGATCACAGGATCGGAGAGTCCTCAGATGGTAGGAAAAGAAGAAACCTTATGTAGTGTGCCCTCCCAACCCATGCAGATATCCAATGAGAACACTCTACTCACCACATCGGAATACAGGCCATCCACTCTTGAAAATCCTGGCATTGATCCTTCTGTCATTAGCAAATAGAATCCTGACTCCCTGCCATGTCCACTCATTGGTTCTGCATTGGTCCAATTTCTGTTTATGTTTATTGGGTCCCTGCCACATGTCAAGCAACCCATAGATAGGCTCTAGTATTATGTCCATTTTACAAACAAAAAAGCTAGACCTTTGAGAGGCTAGAAAACTTACCCAAGAGGTAAGCCGAGGTCTGCTGCTTAAAAGTACAATGCTGTCTGTGGCTTATACTTCAGAGACACACAAATAAAATGCATGCCTGCCTCCAGGTAGAGCAGATAAGACCGGTTTTGTAGACATGGCTCTCTCTACGCCACTCTCCTGTTTTACAAGTCAGTAAATGTTCAGGAGCTCCCAATCCAATGTATGAGGTTAATTAATAATATGTAAAAGTTTATAGTTTATACAGTATAATCTCATAAACATTTATTAGTATGCTAATAGAGAGTAATGGCCATGTGAGCATAAAATGAGACAGGGGCTGGATGACAGAGTGAAAGAGCTGTCGAAAAAGTGTGGTATCATTTTTTACCAGAAAGAGCATTTCAGGCATGATCTCCCTACAGACTCATTTTCCGGGTTGCACCTCTACATGACCCTGACAGGGTTGAAAGGATGCTGACCTTAGAATCGGGAGATCTGGGGTATAGGACAGACTATGCCCTTAAAGAAGGAAATGGCATTGGCTTTTATTGAAACCTCCTCTGTGTCAGTGCTCTACTTGGGCTTCCTGAGTGATTTCTCCATTTGCTCTCCCTGGGTGAGCTCACACAATTGCTTGGCACATTATAAATATTCAATTCTATTTTTTCAGGCGTTCCTGGCTGGCTCAGTTGATAGACCATATGACTCTTGATCTTGCAGATTCTTGATCTCAGGATCATGAGTTCAAGCCCTACACTGGGTGTAGAGATTACTTTAAAAAATAATTTCTGAAATAGGGAGCCTGGATGGCTCAATTGATTACGCTTCCGACTTCGGCTCAGGTCATGATCTCGTGGTTCGTGGGTTCGAGCCCCGCGTCAGGCTCTGTGCTGACAGCTAACTCAGAGCCTGAAGCCTGTTTCAGATTCTGTACCTCCCTCTCTCTCTGACCCACCCCTGCTCACACTGTCTCTCTCTCTCTCTCAGAAAAAAAATTTTTTTTAAATAATTTCCGACATAAATAAGTAAATAAATAAACAGATGCAACTCTCTTTATTCAATTATGCTGAGTCGAAATGAAAGTGCTCTCCTTCTCTGGGCTGTTTTCTCACCCAATCTCTAGGGGTCTTTGTATATTGCTCTCCTGATTCCAAGAAAGTCTTCCACCATCTCTTCCAAATACATTAGGCAAGTGACACAAAATTTAAATTGTCCCACTTTCTTGAAGTCTAATGCAAGGCAGTTTAGTGCAAAAGCAACGGCGTAAGAGCTGGGGCACCTGGAATCTTGTCTGTCACTGCCCTCAGTGGCCAAGGGCAAGTCACTCAATGCACTACAGTCGGTTTCCTCATCAGAAGCACAGAGACAATAAAGATCTCATGCCAGAGAAAGTCATGAAATATGTGGAAGTACCTAGAAATTCATTTACTGAGTACCAACTATAAACAAGCTGTCAGGCTAGTGCATTGGGAATACAAAGATGGCAAAATTGTGATTTCTGCATTTAAGAAGTTCACAATGTAACCCATAATGGGGAGTGAAGGGCAACAAGTGAGTAATCCTTAAGCAAACAAACAAAAAGTTATAAATAAAGTTCTATGGGGGCGCCTGAGTGGCTCAGTCGGTTAAGTGTCCGACTTCAGTTCAGGTCCTCATCTCACAGTTCGTGGGGTCAAGCCCTGCATCAGGCTCTGTGCTGACAGCTCGGAGCCTAGAGCCTGTTTCAGATTCTGTGTCTGCCTCTCCCCTGCTCACACTCTGTCTCTCTCTGTCTCACTGTCAAAAATAAATAAAGATTTAAAAAAATTTTTTAAATAAATAAAGTTCTATGGGGGGAAGAATAATTAATTTCATTTTAATGGGATTTTTCAGAGACTGCTTCATTGAAGAGAAGGATTACAAGTTTGACCTAGCCATGAAAAACGAGAGAATTTTGCAACTTGCTTCTTTTTAACGTAATATTATAATGCGCATAGATTTTATTTATTTTAACTATGATACAGTATTTCATTTTTTTAAACAGCAGCATATTTGGCAACTAGGGGACAATTAAGCCATTACCACTTGTGCACTGTTAGAATGACTCTGTCCATGCTTTGGTCACATGTGAGATCCTTCCCTATCAGAGACAATTGTGTATAAAATTACTAGGTATTGCTAAATGGCTCCCCAAAGGACATGGGCAGATTAATACAATTATGCAAAATATAAAATCACAGAAACAATGTTATGTATGATTTGTGGATGCATTTAAATATAGTGAAAGCACATTGGGAATGATTACATCCGACTTCACTGTGGAGCTTACCTCTGGGGAGGGGAAGGATAAGGACTTGAGCCAAATGTCGACATCTCTTCAAGCTGGGTGATGGGCCTATGAGTTTCTGGTAAACAATTTCTGTTGTCTGGATGGAAATGTGAAATAGCTCATAATGAATCCTGTGTAAATTAGAGGACCCATATCAGGCTGAGAAATGGGGAGGGGTCGGCCTTCCCGCCTGAGGGGAGCACAGCAAGAGCACAGAATAATGAAAGCACAGCCTGGTCTGGACGGAGCACGTAGCATGGCTTTGACGGGAGTGACGGATGCCGGGGTGGGAAAGGTAAAAGGGAACCAGCCAGACCAAGGTATCTGGACTATATTCTGAAACCAGTGGGGAACCGCTGATGGTCCTTGAGGCCTGTCAGCGTGTGTGCTTCTGGCTGCNTCCTGACCTCCAGCCGATGGTGCAGTGCTGAGCTAGAGAGCCAGGCGGTCGGGGAGGCCAGGGCCCCCTCCGCCGCAGCCCTTTGAGATGAGTCAGCTCGGAGCTGCTAACATGGAAAATGTGCATTGTCTCACGCACAGGTGTGAGAACTGGGGAGCTCTGCGCCAGCGCCGCCTGAAGCTCGATGAGAGTTCGAACAATCCCCAGAGCCGGCGGGAAGAAAATTGTCTCATAAAACTTCCCATTGATTTTAGCTGGATCCTTATAAATTCCCATGGGGCCAGATTGCTTTTAGCATGATTAATATCCCTGCCTTCCCTGAGGCACGTTCATCTCTCTCTCTCACTCTCTCTCTCTCTCTTTCTCTCTCTCTCCCTCTCTCCCTCTCCCCACCTCCCCCAAACATGTACACAGCCACACCACACACTCACACCCTCTTACACACACACGCTCCATCACACATAGTCATGTTCTCCAGCAGGAATACGTGCACACACAGAGATGCATGTTTCTGTGTGAGTGCCTCTCACACTCCTTAAACACAGGGTTAAATGTTTCCCTTGTCAGGAAACTTCGAGTCTGTTTCCTTTTGCAATGTGTTTTTCACACTTATCTCAAATCTGGCGAGGCTTTGCCTTATGACCAAAATTTTCCCTTGAAAACAGCCTGAGTTCACATAACCCGGCGCACGGGCCCTGCATCAATCATGGGGCCCGATGACTGGTGGGTCGGCCCCACGAACCAAAACAAGCCGCTCAGCAGCTTGTTCTCCGCTCAGCCAGGGCTTCCCAGGGTTCACAAGGAGAGAAGACAACTCAGTGAGTCCTCCACACTGGGGTGGGGGAGGGGAGCACAGACCTGCGGCCAGCGGCCCCAGGAGCTTCACAAACTTACGAAAGAGAAAACAAACACAACTCTATTCTTTGTTCAGGGAATCACAAGGAATCAGGGCAGGCAGAGTTATGTGGCCCTCTCTACAGCACAGGGGAAACTCCAAATGAACTTATCCACAGAAAATGGTCCCAGAGGATACAGTTTCCAGCAGATGTCAGCCTTCAGGACTTGTTATTTTGGTGGAGAAATTAGTGTGTGTCATAAGAAGGGAAAACATCCATAATAGTTCTTTTTCAAAGGCACACAGCTTAGCAGAGACATTAGCTCACATTTACTACCACGCGGGAAACCCAATTCTCAGTCAAGATGTGTTCACTGCCAGGTACCGCGTGCTGTCTGCTCATCAAGCAGCCTCCTTCCTGAAGGTTCCCCAGTCACTCTTCCAATTCTTAGTCTTAACCAAAATCTACCAAAAGAAGGTAGATTCCAGCTAGCAGGAAAATATTTGTGGAAAACCAAGCTGCCCAGAACTGATAGGGTGCCCTTTGAGTAGTCGACACCAATGGCCAAGAAGAAAAGTGGGTAGAAGCCATATTGAGTTGCGGAGAGGGGGTTTTCATCCATCTCATGGCACTTTGGGAGATTTGTGATTCCAAGTGTTAAAAAGCAAAATTCAACTGAGTAAAATTTAAAGATCTTGCTGGCTTCATTCAATGACTCATGAAGCAGACAGCATCCCATCCAGCAGATAGAGAGGAGATGAGGAGCTGTACACATGAAAGAATTTTACGGGCAGAAGGGAGCAGGCATGTGAAAATATTGGCAAAAAAGTAGCTTGGTTATGACAAAGCTAGTTTCCTTAAGGGCTGCCAAGGGTCTATCAGGCAGATGACCTAACTAGTGCTGATCAGGTGATTCCTAAATGACTAATTGAAGATTCCATTTCTAAGAGAGCCAAAACTGTAATTAAGTTTTGGTTTGGTGATGTGGGCCTTAGCATAAGTGACTCCATTTTGGGCCTCTTATGTTATTTTTAACAAAAAGCTCCATCTCGGGCCTTACTACTACCTGGATGGCAGTAGCCCCTCCACCTCAGAGCTCCTACAGCTCATTCACCAGTACCTGTGTCCTTAGTGATCTTCCCATGTGCAGAGATTGTTCTCAGATGCAGTCGATGGAATCTGAAAGCACAAACTCCATCTTGGTCTCTCATCTTCCCCATACCTCCTAGCACAATGCTGGCACACGGTGAATGAATCCTTTTCTCGACAGGAGTGCTCTGGAAAGGAGGCATATGCAAAAAGATGATCCCGGGAACCTTCTCTCTGGAAGGTTCCTGGAAAGCAGACAATTCAGAGTAGAATCATATCAGGATCCTCTCATATCATGGTAGCGCAGATCCAAACATGGTAACACAGAGTGGACGTTCTCTGTGCATCAGTCATGCCCCATATCGGATGCCACAGGAATACCTGCAGGGTCTTAATGCACTATCTCTTTTGTGTAGCAAAGTGGTTAAGAGCAAGGATAATGGACTTCAGGCTGCTTGTGGTTCAGATTCCAGCTTTATGTCTTACTAACTGAGTGACTTTGGGATTCGCCGATCTCATTGCTAGAATAGGGATATGAAGAGTTTGTACCTCATAGAGTTATAGTGAAAATTGGTGCTTTGCTGCATGTAAATCTAGAATAGTGGCTGGCACATTTATCTAATAATAAATATTTACCCTGCATCAGGAAGTGCTCTAATTGCTAAAACAAAAACAAAACAAAAAACAAAAACAAACAAACAAAAAAACAAAAAAACCCAGCAATGAATAAAAACAACAAACAAAAAAATCTAAGTCCTCATGGAGTTAATGGTCTAGTGGGGACATTGCCCTAAGTATATATCATTGGTCTTTTTTTTTTAATGTTTATTTTATTTTTGAGAGAGAGAGAGAGAATGAGTGCATGTGAGTGAGAGAGGATCAAAGAGAGAGGGGGACAGAGGATGTGAAGCGGGCTCTGTGCTGACAGCAGCAAGCCCCATGCAGGGTTCAACTCACCAACCATGAGATCATGACATGAGCTGAAGCCAGATGCTCAACTGACTGAGCCACCCAAGCACCCCTTATTTTATTTTTTAAAATGTTTATTCATTTATTTTGAGAGAGACACAGCATGTGTGTATGCATGCATGCGTGTGAGCGGGGGAGGGGCAGAGAGAAGTGGGGACAGAGGGTCTGAAGCAGGCTCTGTGCTGACAGCAGACAGCCCAATGTGGGACTTGAACCCACGAATCATGAGATCATGACCTGAGCCAAAGTAGGCTGCCTAACTGAGCTATCCATGAGCCCCTCACTAGTCTTTTTTTTTTTAATTTTTTTTTTTTTTTTTTTTGGAGAGAGAGAGCGTGCATGCACGCACACAGCAGGGGAGGGGCAGAGAGGGAGAGAATCCCACGCAGACTCTGCACTGTTATCGCAGAGCCCAACATGGGGCTCCATCTCACAAATGGTGAGATCATGGCCTGAGCCAAAATCAAGAGTTGAATGTTTAACCAACTGAGCCACCCAGGCACCCCTATATCATTGATCTTCATCATTAGTTTATTTTTATTATTTCTATAGCATCACACTTTGTCTCCCCTACTGACCTGTATCTCCAGGGCTGGTAAACTTCCAGGCACACAATGGCTATTTGGTCATCTGGTTTTGAATAGACAATGACTAGATGAATCCATAGCTGTAATATTGCCATATTTATGTCTATCTCAAAATTATATTAGCCAGTGTGTATTGAGCCTGGTCTAGCAGCTTAAATGTTCAGGCTCAGTTAATCCTCACAACAAACCCACAGGGCCACTACTAGTATTATCCTCATTATATACACCAGGAAGCAGGCACAGACAAAATTTATAGACCTTGCTCAAGACCGGCGAGCCAGAGTTCATGCTCAGACTGCCCAGGCCATCCTGCCTCTCAAGAGAACAAAATGAGTCAGAGTTTACTCACCTGGCTGGCCTAGTCCATCCTACTTGCTCAAAGCAGCCAGGCTGATCACCTTAAGTGACAGATCTGATAGAGTCATCTGGTCAGTTCCCTGCTTGAACACCTGTGGGTCCCTGTTGTCTTTAAAATGTTCTTCAGGGGCACCTGAGTGGCTCAGTCGGTTAAGTGTCCGACTTCAGCTCAGGTCACGATGATCTCATGGTCTGTGGGTTCGAGCCCCACATTGGGTTCTGTGCTGACAGCTCAGGGCCTAGAGCCTGCTTCAGATTCTGTGTCTCCCTATCTCTCGGCCCCTCCCCTGCTCATGCTCTCTCTCTCACTCTCTCAAAAATTAACAAACATTTAAAAAAATAAAATAAAATGTTCTTCAAACTTTTTTTCTACTGTCATCTACTGCAAAAAATACATTTTACATGGTAACTAGTACTTACAAATAAATGTACATAGAACTGAAACAAAAGTTTACAGAAGCAACACCTGCCCTTCCTGCAGTATTCATATATATTCTGGGTTCAATGTCGGCCTCAGCTACTAGGTACCTGTGTGACTACGGGCAACCTACATAACATCTTAAGCCTCAGTTTTCTTCCTGGTAAAAAATGGAGATGATGATAATGACACCCAGCTCATATAGGTAGGACTGAATGAGATTGGACACATCCGATTCCTGGAGTATGCCTAGCTTATAGCAACAGTCCAAGAAATGTTAGCTATCATCATGATTATTCTGAGTAGAAATAACAGGAAATGTGCATTAACTTTCACTAAGGTACTTTAATGCCTGGTTCTGATTTAGTGAGGAGGCCTCAGACATAGGAATTGTGTCCACAGTCTTTGAGTTACAAGACTGAAATAACGATTTCATTTGATTTGATTTGATCTGATTTGATTTTTAAAGTAGACTCCATACCCAGCACAGAGCCCAATACGGGGCTTGAACTCATGATTCTGAGATCAAGACCTGAGTTGAGATCACAAGTCAGACACTAAACCTACTGGGCCACCCAGGTGTCCCAAAATGACCATTTTAGAAAGAAAGCCAGCAACATGTTGGTTGAAGTAATTTTTTTTTTTAATGTTTTTTTTATTTATTTCTAGGAGACAGAGAGAGAGACAGCGTGAGCAGGGGAGGGTCAGAGAGAGAGGGAGTCACAGACTGAAACAGGCTCCAGGCTCTGAGCTGGCCGTCAGCACAGAGCCCGACGCGGGGCTCGAACCCACGAACCGTGAGATCATGACCTAAGCGAAAGTCGGACGCTTAACCGACTAAGCCACCCAGGCGCCCCTGAAGTAATTTTTAAAGCAAATTCAGATCAATCGCCCTGCAGATCTCAGTTGTCTCAAACTGCATGTTAGAAGACAACTTTTCGATGGAAGAGCAGTTTCATCTCTGACAGCGTCTTACTGTGTCCAGAGTCAGAAACCTGAGCAAGTGACATTCCTAACAGACTTACCTAACACCATGTTTCAGGTTACTGAGAAGTGAGGCCGCCTGGGTCTCCCTTGCAAGATGATCCTTTTGCATAAGCACAACCAATGGCTTTTTATTCTCCAGAACCCGGGATTATTCCCCAAGGGCAACCACCCAGGTTAACAGCCAAACCCTAAAAGGTGCCAAGGCAGTCTATTAGGAAGAAAGAAAAACCCCAGGTTATAAGTCACTTGGAAGGCTATTTAATTATAAAATATGTGAAGCTGAGTTTTTAAATGTGAAGATTCATATGGGCTATTTCTTAGGACTCTTTGGAAAGTGCTAACTAGTTATCATTATATGAAATTTATAAATGTACCAAGTCCAAGGCTATTTATTATTTCCTAGACTCCTCAATAATTCCCAGTTACAAGGAGCTGGTATTCACTATGTAGACATTCCGATGCAGGCATCAAATTCAAGGCAAAAGCCTTGAATGGAAACATTTGTATCAATAGTTTGATTACCCAAAACTCTTCTAACTTTGGAACATGTTTAGCATCTTTAAATAATGTGTAGGGGCGCCTTGGTAGCTCAGTCAGTTAAGCGTCTGATTTCAGCTCAGGCCATGATATCGGTTTGTGGGTTTGAGGTCCGCATCGGGCTCTGTGCTGACAGCTCAGAGCCTGGAGCCTGCTTCAGATTCTGTATCTCCCTCTCTCTGCCCCCCTCCATCCCCCCAAAACTTAAATAGACTCTTTAAAAAAATTTTTTTAAGTAAATAATGTTTAAACAGCTACCTCCTTACCTTCTACCTCCTATAGCCCTAACAATGTGAATCGTCTTCCTATCTATACCACACACACAAACACACATGCACTAACCCCTTTTGAAAACATAATTACTGCTGATAGAAACAGCCTGGCTTAAGATGTGTTGGTGCAGAAGATTAGCCATGAAGTGTCCTCAAGAATTCCACCCCAACTGAAAACCAGCGCCTTCCAGTTACAAGAATGAATGAAGTTACGGTCACTGATGGCTTTTCCCTTTCTCCATCTGTTACACTGTGAGATCAAGGGGAAGGGCCAGGAAAGGTTGGCAGATGTTACCAGAAACCATCCTTTCATAAGCCCACATTCAACTTTTCATTCTACAAATAGGCTAGACTAAGGGGAGCATAGGGGAAGGGAGACGATGCTCCAAAGGTAAATAGATGCTGGTCCCTACCCTCAAACTGGTCATAGAGCAGCAAAGGATACAACTGATGTGCCAGCAATTGCAAACAGCGTCATAACCACTATGGCAGAAGTCTGAGCAGCCTCAATATGCCAGGTGGGAGAGCTGGACCCAGCGGTGTGCAAGGCCATATTTCACAACCAGCAATCTGAGGGAAAAGAAGCCCTAATAGGTAGCTCATGCCAATTGCCATGGTATAAATAATCCCTCTAAGGCCAATTTCAAGCTAGCAACATATATCACAGAACAGAGGGTTGGAAAAAGATGTACAAGAATATACCATTACATAGTACTTCCAACAGAGTAATCCCAAGTACAGATCAGAGGAAAAAGTAATAAAATAATTTGGAGGTAATCAATTGGAGTACTTATTAAGTCTGTCATACATACCATTTATTTGATTGAGAATTGATATCATTTAAGTTGTAGCGGTGACTATGTTAACAACCAACTCGCAAAATTTCTACAACTTTTAACAAAGGACTTTCCCCAGTGGTTTCAACCCACCTTAGTGCACTTCTGGATGGACTTCACTCAGACAGAGGGTTGACCAGGGCACCAGCAGCAGGGGTGGGGACTTAAGAAGCCAGATGTGAGCTGAGAGCTTACTAGAAGCCATATGGATTGGCAAGAGGTAGGAGTACAGGCCAAGCCAATATTTCAGGGGAACTGGAAGGCAGACACATAAATGAGACAAAGTACTAACAGCAGACCACAAAGATGTAGAGCAGAGTTGATTTGAGGCCAAGTCATGGCCAGAAAGAGAACAAACAGGTGGGGGGAAGGTGAGAAGGTTTTTGGAAGGCGTCACAGATAACTAGGAGATTTGCATTGCTCACGTTTCTTAGTGAATAAACTTGAGAACCATTCATGAGCACTTAATAATCAGTATCAAGCTTTTAACATAGACTAGGTATTGTTTTAGGTGCTTTACATGCTCTTGGCCCCTACTGATAGTCCCATTTTACAGATGGAACAGACAGCCCAACCTCGGAGTCTACAGTGGTATCTGCTATGCAGTACAGGCGCATATTTGTGTCAGGCTGGTTTAAAATGCTGTACAGAAAGCAAACAATACAATAAAGAAACACATCAAAGTGGGATAAACACACGTTTTTGAGACTGTGTTTGAACAGTTGGCCCAAAATAATATATGTGTTCAGAGATATCACCACACAGTGCCTATGGGGGGAGGGGGAGGGAACTGTGAAATTAAGCCATGGTTGATCCTACCTTTTGGTGAACCAGATGAGTACAATGATGGAAAATACACATATAGTCCCTGCCTTCATGAAGTTCCCATTTTCACTCTTTTAACCCCATACCCTTGGATTTGATACTATCAGTCCATACTTCTTCCTGTGTCTCCTTCCTCCAAGCACAATGACTTTGCTTCCCTTAGATCCAAAGCCAATATCTGCAGACGATCCCAATCTGTTCCCGGCCCCAGCCTGAGCAGAGTCCTCAGTCCTTGCTTGCCTCAAAAGGAGAGTCTAGCCTGTGTGTTCCTTGAGGTCTTGTAGAATTTTTTTCACGAGATCCAACACAGTGCCTGGTACAATAAATACTTGTTGAACTGAACGTCAAGTCTGCCAGAGCAGACGGAAGGCATTATCACAGCTTCATATTTATTAGGCCTTCTCATTTTATGATTCACTGCATGGGACATAAGCCAACTGCCCCTCTTCCCTTAGGAAGTGGCCTTCTAACTCAGAATGACACAGTATTGCACATTCCCGACAGAGAACCGCAAATGCCTCCCAAATGCTTCAGGCTGGCTGGAAGCTATAAACTGAGGCTCCAGAAGTGTTTTCTTTGCAGTTGTGTCTTTGAATAGTTGGGGCACGTGAGGAAGAGCCATTATTTCGCACGCGGTGCTTCGGGGAAGTGAGCGATCAGGTCTCACCCACCAACCTGGGAAAGTTTCCACGAATTCGTTTTCTTTTTTTCACCCTTCGTGATGCTCCGTTTGCTAGCTCAGGCGAGGGGAGAGGTCTGTTTTCAATTAGGGCTTCTCAAAAAAGTGTTTTTCAATAGCCTGTAAAAATAATCCAATAAAGGCCTTAGAGGTGTGAGCTGTTGTCATCATCCTGTTTGGAAAACGTCACTCAGAATGCACCCAAAAGTGAGAGAGGGAGGTTGTGACGCCTTCAAAAAATTAATTTGTGAAATGAACCTGCGGGATTAGCTGTCCCCCTTTGTGCCAGCTTTAATGTGTCCTCCACCAGGGAAATCTGAGGCTTTGGATCATTAGCCGGGTTGGATCACATTACCCTGTTTGGCTCTGCAGAAATCACACTTTTCATTTTGCCTTTAATCCTAAAGGTCACCAGGAAGGTTAGCCCCAAACACAAATGATACTTTGTGGTCTTACTTTCAGACAATTATCAACTCATAAATCTTGGTCAGACTGTAATGAGAGTACGAGAAATAATTGAATTCAGTCCAGACGAGCAGTGTCAGAGGGGGAGAGACCTGAGGGGGGATGTGAAAGGCAAAGGGGGGTGGGGGTGGGGTCCGGGCTTGGGAGCCAGAAAGTCTTTGTTGACTCCTGATTGTGCTTGTTGAGGTTTGGATGGATATGAGTGAGACCATTAAAGATGGTGATGGTCCAGTGGGAGCTCAAAAAATAGAGGGTAAGACCTAAATAAGAGGTCAGATGCAAAGGCAGCCAGTAGAAAGGAGACAAAAAAGGAGCCTAGGACTAAGAGGCTGAGAGTCCCAGTTCAACCTATGACCATGCAGTGTGGCTCCAGGCAACCATTTCACCCCGGTGGGAATGAGGCTGCCAGCCCCTCCCACATCACAAGATTGTCTTAAAGATCACATAAGGGGAGGCTGGGTGGCTCAGGTGGTTGAGCAACTGACTTCAGCTTCGGGTCATGATCTCATGGTTTGTGGGTTCAAGCCCCACATTGGGCTCTGTGCTGACAGCTCAGAGCCTAGAGCCTGCTTCTGATTCTGTTTCCCTCTCTCTCTGACCCTCCCCTGTTCTCTCTCTCCCTCTCTCTCTCTCTCTCTCTCAAAAGTAAATAAAACATTTGAAAAAATTTTTTAAAGAATCACATGAGATAACACACCAAAGCTTTTTTTTTTTAATGCTTAAAAGAGACAGTATACTTAAGCATGGTAACTCTGTTTCATTAATCCACAGTAGTTTGCAGAAAACCCCTGTTGGCTGTATATCCCTAATACATCTAAAGCCAGTCTACGTCCAGGTCCAATCCAGCATCATCTTTTTTACCCAGATTATTGGAATAGTCCAATAATCATTCTCTCTATGAAGGCCCCCCCCTCCAGAGCCCACTCTCTATCCAGCATCTAGTCATGATCCTTTCAATATGTCATGTTACTCTTCTGATCAAAACCCTCCAAGGGTTCCCCATTTCCTAGGAGTAAAAGCCAAAGTCTCAGGATTCTCTACAAACTTGCATGGTCAGGTGCCCATTTCTGCCCTGACCTCATCTCCCATCACTCTCCACCTGGTGCTCCTCCAGCCACACCAGTCTCCTTGCTGCTCCACAACCCCACTGGGCATAAAGGGAGGCTGGGTGTGGCTCAGGTGTTTGAGCCAGTCAGGTGGTTGGCTCCAGTCTTGCTCTGACCCTTCCCTTGGTGTAGAATGCCCTTTGCTCGGATATACACGCATGGTTACCTGCCCATCTTCTACTCTTTACTCAAGCTGCCCTGTCCCTGATTATTTAAAATTGCATGTAACCTAGTTATTATATCTGTTAACCGTCTCCCCCACTACAATGTAAGCAGCATCGGGACAAGGATTTTTGTCTGTTTTCTTTATTGTACCCCAGTTCCTAGAAGAGAGCCTGACATGGAATAAGCACTCAATATTTGCCAAGCTGAAATGAAAACTGAAATGAAAACGTGATATCTATTGGACGAGGTAGATTTCCATGTGACTAGATCCCTCATTTATGGCACTGTTTAGATACTGAATTGACTAATAATAGTTCCCAACCATTTTTTTTCTGGAACTACTTGTCTCAAGCCCCTGATGAAACGCGTAATTTTGTCAGTCTGTGCACCCACCTACGTGCCCTCCAGGGAGCCAGGCACCATATTCGGTTTCGGTTTTGCTGTCCTGTTGGCGCTTCCCAATTTGGTCAGAGCTTGGAGCAAGTCCTGCACATCTGGTAATGACAAGGGACATATCTTGGCTAGCTTTCCAAGGAGTCAGGACAAGCTGCAGGGCAAGCGTGTCTTGGTGGGGAAGGAAAGCAATTTTGCACTGCTGTGTCTTCCTGCCAGCCTGGCTTGCACCCACGAGAATCTGCTGCAGATATATGCAAAGCTGGCAGCACCAATAACAGAGAGGGAAGGAATCGAATTCTGCTTGACGTAACAGGCATTTTTGTTTCCAACAACAAGCATTGTAAGCTAACGCCTACCTTACCTAGTCACAGCACTTTATAGGGGTTTTCCACATACAGTTCCATTTTATCCTTATCCCCAATAAGGTAGGCATTGTGGTTATCTTTATACGAGAGACAAGGAAGCCGATTACGTAGTGAGTCCTTGGCAGAGCCGTGTCTTATACTTTCTTGCAGTCGTAAGCGAATTTAGCTTAGCTGGCATGAACATCAACAACAAATGTTCCCTGTCTGGTAGTCCACACTTCATATTCTGCCGCAGTGACGTCTGTCTGTCTTGCTTTCTCTGCCCCTCAATTAAAGTGAAGGCTATCTGAATATAGAGACCACGTCAGATCCCCAACAACCTGGCATGGCTCTTGGCACAAGCTTGTTTTGCAACAGTATGAGAGGCTATGGTATGAAGTCAATAAACAAATAACTGAGCAAGTCTAAGCCCTGGGAAGAGAGAAACCAAAGGACACTGAGAAAGAGAACATCTTTGGGGAGAGTCATCTACTTTAGATAGGGTAGCCGAGGAAGGCACCACTCAAGAGTTCACACTGAAGCTGAGACCTGATGGATGCCTGTTTTCTCCCTGGCCGATGACCTCGGCAGGACAGAGATGACTAATAGCTACCTGAAAGCTTCCCATGTGTCAGAGCACAAGCTGTGTGCATCCTGCAAACGGACTTCTGACAAAGAAATTGGGCAGGACTATGGGAACGGAGCCACTTGTGCTGTTTTCCTTCTATTCAAGGAAAATGTATTGAGCACCTACTTTGTGCCAGCCTGCTCTCGGCACCAAGGCCATGAACAAAACTCATGGATCAAGCGGGGCGCCCGGGTGGCTTAGTCGGTTAAGCGTCCGACTTTCGCTCAGGTCATGACCTCGCGGTTCGTGGGTTCGAGCCCCGCGTCGGGCTCTGTGCTGACTGCCAGCTCAGAGCCTGGAGCTGTTTCAAAGTCTGTCACTCCCTCTCTCTCTGACCCTCCCCTGCTCATGCTGTCTCTCTCTCTCCTAGAAATAAATAAAATATTTAAAAAAAAAAACAAAACTCATGGATCAAGCATTCTAATGGCAGAGACAGCTGTAAATGCTTTTTAAAGTGCTAGGAGTGTAAAATAAATAGAAGGGGATGGACAATGAATGACAGGGAAGAAAAGGTGACAGATAGGTACGGTCAAGGGAAAGTCACATTCAGGAAATGGCATTCCTATAGAGGCCCAGGTAAAAAAGAAGGAATAAATGCCAAAATTTGAGAGAAAAGGAAGAGCTGAAGAACATCTTAGCAGGACCAACAGCAAATGCAGAGACTTGAACACAAAACTCCTTGGCAATGTTCAAGAAGAATTTAAGGAAGAGTAAGCCACCCAGCAAGGCTGGAGAGGGTGAGCAGAGGAATAGACAGAAAAGAGGAGGGAGGTGTTGCCAAGAGCAAGGTCACATACAGCCTAATGCCTTATCAGGAGTTTGGATTTTATTTCACGCAATGAAAGGCATTGCGTGCTTTTGAGCAAGGAAGTAGCATGACCTGATTTCTGTTTTAAAACTATCACCCTGGCTTCTGTGTGGTGAATGGCTCGCAGGAGATGTGGAGGAGGTTGGGAGGAGGTGACGATGGCACGGGTCTAGGTGAGAGATGGTGGCATGGGAGACTTGGACTCTGGGACAGAGGGGGTACAGGGAGGTAGACAGATGTGGAGTGATTTTTGGAGATAGAGGTCACACACTTGTGTCTGATTCCAAGTGGCTGATGAGGAAAAGGGAAGAATCGAAGACATTATTAGGTCCAGGATCTGAACAGCTGGGTAGAAGGTGATGCCATTTCCTCAGATGGAAATGAACAGAGGCCCAGGGTCTGGAGAGCAAGGGGTTACATTCGGTGGAGAGAAAGGGGCTGAGTGAGACCTACCTGCTCCCTCCCTCCCCTCGATCTCTCCAAACAAGTAAGTCGTCTTCAGGAAGAAGTACAAGAAACGAGGACCCTCCATGCTTTCTCAGGGAGATAAGGGGAAATTTCATCACAGACATACTAGAAAAGGGTTATAAAGGTTCACCCTAAAATTTAGATTTAGTTTTCAGGCTTTATTATTTTTTTATGTTTTATTTATTTCTGAGAGAGAGAGAGAGACAGCATGAGCAGGGGAGGGTCAGAGAGGGAGACAGAATCTGAAGCACCTCCAGGCTCTGAGCTGTCAGCACAGAGCCCAACGTGGGGCTGAACCCACAAACCGTGAGATCATGACCTGAGCTGAAGTCGGGCACTTAAGCGACTAAGCCACCCAGGCGCCCCTATTTTCATTTTAACTCACCAGGAGAAAAGAGAAGATAGAAGGAGTAGAGAAGAGACAGAGAAACATGTAAATGATACATGCCAAACTATTGTAAATACTAGAAGGAATCTTGTCTTCTTTATCTCTGCATCCCAACACCTATTACTATGTCTGGCACAAAAATACTTGTTGGACTGAACTGTCGTACAAAATATAAATAAGGAATGAGAGATCATTTTGAATGAGGGGATCAAGGAATTCTTGGAAGAGAGCTTAAATTCTTACCTTAGCATTTTCTTTTTTTAATGGTTGTTTTTCTTTTTGAGAGAGAGGGTCAGAGCACAAGCAGGGGAGGGCAGAGAGAAGGAGACACAGGATCCAAAGCAGGCTCCAGGCTCTGTGCTATTGGCACAGAGCCCGACAAGGGGCTTGAGCTCAGGAATGGTGAGATCATGACCTGAGCAGAAGTTGGACACTTAACTGACTAAGCCACCCAGGCGCCCTGGCATTGTCTTTATGTTTATTGTTTCAGTTTATAGGATTACTCAAGTATACAGCAATATTATGGTCCTGGTACTATGCTCTACCCAAAGATCTTGGGATATGAGAGTGTATCAGCCCAGGAAAAGTCAAGACCACAAAGTTTGTAAAACTTAGTACCACAGTGGACAGGGATTAAGCACATGGACTTTATAGCCTGAGTCTCTCCTCTACCACTTACTTGCTCTGTGCCCTTGGGCAAGTTACTTAATCCTTCTGTACTTTAATTTCCTCATCTGCATAATGAAGATTTCAGTAGTAACTATCTCATCAACGTGTTGTAAAGATTGTGAATATTCCTAAATCTCATAGAATAATGCCAAGCACACCATAGAAATAGATTGCTACTACAACAGGCAGTCTAACAGATCTAAGTCATGTAGTTTAGTTTATTCCAAGATGCACATTCTTTGTTTTGTTTTAAGCTTTCATTTAAATTCTAGTTAGTTAATATACGGTGATTAGTATTGGTTTCAGGAGTAGAATTTAATGATTCATCACTCACATATAACACCCAGTGCTCATCACAAGTGCCCTCCTTAATGCCCGTCACCCATTTCACCCAGGTCCCACCCAGCTTCCCTCCAGCAACCCTAGGTTTGTTCTCTGCAGTTATGAATCACTATGTTTTGTCTCCCTCTTTTTATTTTCTCCTCCCCCTGTGTTCATCTGCTTTATTTCTTAAATTTCACATAGAATTCATATGGTATTTTTCTTTCTCTGACTTCTTTCACTTAGCATAGTACGTTCTACATTTATGTCATTGTGAATGGCAAGATTTCAGTCTTTTTGATGACTAAGTAGTATTCCTTTGTGTAATTATGCCACATCTTCTTTATCCATTCATCAGGCAATGGTTATTTGGGCTCTTCCCATAATCAGGGTATTATTGATAATTCTATTCCAAGATGCACATTCTTGAAAATAATGTCTTAAAACAGGAAGGTACAAAGGGGAAATGTTAAAATAATGAGAAGTAGTAATCTACAATACAGCCATAATCAAGTATTCTATTCCATTAAAGCTATTTTTAAATTTTTTTAATGTTTATTGGTTTTTGGGAGACAGACAGAGAGAGGAAGGGGCAGAGAGAGAGGGAGAGACAGAATCTGAAGTAGGCTCTAGGCTCTGAACTGTCAGAATCCAACACAGGGCTCAAACTCACAAACTGTGAGATCATGACCTGAGCTGAAGTTGGACACTTAACCGACTGAGCCACCCAGGTGCTCCTAAAAGCTGTTTTTAAAATCCAAGGAAGCAAACATACTTTTCCCTCTTGTATCTATGAGCTTTGAAGACTCTCTCTTATCTATTTGACTAAGCAGTGTGATCTTTTTAATGGTACTCAAGATGGGAAGTTTTCAGAATAAAAATATGTCTTTATAAAATGAATACTTTATAGACAATAACAAGTATCAGGGAAGATGTGGAGAAATTGGAGCCCTCAAACACTGCCGACAGGAATGTAAAACGGCACAGCTGCTTTGGAAAACAGTTTGGCAGTTCCTCAAAAAGTTAAAGTAGAGTTACCATATAAACCAGCAATTCCACTTCTAAGTATATAATCGGAAAGAATTTAAAACATATATTCAAAAACAAAAACAGAGGGAAAAAATGAAGAAAATATATATTCATATAAAAATATCTGCATGAATGTTATTGCAGTATTATTCATAATAGCTCCAAAGTGGAAACAACCCAAATGTCCCCCAGTTGGTGAATGGATAAACAAAAGGTGGTTTATCTGTACAACGAAATCCTACTTAGCCATAAAAAGGAAACGAAATACTGATACCTCCGGCAACATGGTGAACCTTGAAAACACTATGCTGAATGAAGCAAACTAGTCACAAGACACCACATCTCGTCTGATTCCATGTATGTGAAAAATCCAGAACAGAAAAACCCACAGAGGCAGAGGTAGATGGGTGATTACCAGGGGGTTGAAATAGGGAGGAAGTGACCTCTAATGTTTGCAGGGTTTCTTTGGGGGATGATGAAAACGTTCTGGAATTAGACAATGATCATAGTCACACAACCTTGTGAATATTCTAAACACCACTGAATTACATATTTCAAAAGGTTTGGTTTTATGGTATGTGAATTCATTCTCAAAAAATAGATTAGGGTCGTTAACCATGTCTCTGTTTGCAAAGTCTTTTTTATACATCATTGTCAAGGATGGAAAGATACGGAGTTCTTCGACAAAATAATATATGTAATGCACCTGCATGATAAATTCGTAGTGTTTCTACCATTCCAAATGAGATTGGAATCATAGTTTCAAGAGTTACATGGGCCACCAGGATTAACAGTGCTCCAAGGACTTGGCCCGTGTGCTCCACCCCGCTGGTGATGGGAGTCAGTATCATACAGAGGGGAGAATGGGGAAGAGGGCTTAAGGAGACACGGTCTGACTTGGGCTTTGCCACTAACATAGTCAACGCCCTTGAGCAATTTACCTCTTTGCTCTGTGTTTCAGTTTCCCATATGTTAAATGATAGTTTAAAAACAAAACAAAACAAAAAAAGACCTCTCTTCTACCTCCCAAGTATTATGAAAATCGAGTGAAATCAAGTATCTAAGTTGACTTTGCAAAGTTAATATGGGAGCTTATTCACCATAAGCTAAATATCTCCTTGATGGTAGATCTTGGAGAATGATAGCTAAAATTTTTCTCTGTTTTTCAAGTGAAGAGCTAAGTATAAGGAGATTAAGTAATTTCTTTTTTTTTTTAATATGATTTATTGTCAAGTTGGCTAACATACAGTGTATACAGTGTGCTCTTGGTTTTGGGGGTAGATTCTCGTGATTCACCGCTTACATACAACACCCAGTGCTCATCCCAACAAGTGCCCTCCTCCATGCCCATCACCCATTTTCCCCTCTGCCCCGCCCCCCATCAACCCTCAAGGTGTTCTCTGTATTTAAGGGTCTCTTTTGGTTTGCCTCCCTCTCTCTCTGTTTGTAACTATTTTTCCCCTTCTCTTCCCCAAGATTAAGTAATTTCTTAATGTCACACAACTAGGAAAAGATTTAGACCCACGTGCCCTGGCACCAAAGCCAGTGCTTGTAACCTCTAGCGATAGTCAGTGTATCCCCATTTAGCAGATGAGGAAACTCATGAGACTGCACACATAAGGCAGTGGAAAGCAGCTAACATGTACCAGGAGCCCACCATGTGCCAGGCCGTTTCTGCTGCTTCCTGTACACTGCCTCACTGCCCATGGCAATCCCAGGAGGCAAGCACCACACCCGTTTCACTTTGGGGAAAACCCAAAGTGACATAAGGAACAAAATTAACCTACCTGAGGTCACCAGCTGGCTAAGTCCTAAAGCTAGTATTTGAGCCCAGCTCTTTGTGACACTAAAACCGCTGCCTTTCCCACATACCATGCCTGGGTCAAATTGACCTTGATGCCAAGAATAATTCGCACACACACAACGTGATGGTGTTGGTACGCTTTTGCCAATGGGTTCAGAGCCGCATCTGGACATAAGGAGGGCAGCACATGTTACATCTCTCAGGCCAGAGAGGCCGATACACTGGCAAATACTCGTTTTAGCCACCGAGCAGGAAGAGGCCCGTGACACGATGAGTTACACATCACAGAAAGACAAAACCCGTAATGACGATGCTGGCAGAGTCAGCCCTGGGAGCACTGGGAGCAGGTGGTGCTGAAATTAAAAAGTAACTAGAAAGCAGGGGGAAAATGTGGCCTACTTCATTTGGACTGATAGGCAATTTTTGGTCCACTCCCATGGAAATCGCCTGGGGATAACCTGGCGGTTATTAACTGCACCAGGCTTGTGGAAAGACCCATTCATTACTGGGTCCCGGCATCAGAGTTCCTGCTTAGCAGAATGTCCACATCCCCAGGCCTGATTTAAGCCTAACACGAGAGCCCACAGTAAATCCTGCCACTTAGCAAAAGGCGAGAGAGGACAGCACCTTCTCAGAGATGTAATGGGGCTGCAGATGCAGCCTGCAGGTGCCCGGAAATATCTAAATATAGAAAATAGACCGAAGCAACTAAATTACTTGTGTTTTCCCCAAATGAAGGTTTCCTGTAATGAAATTCCAAACCTGAGACCCCGCAGCGGGAGCCACAGGCCGAGGTGCCACGCCCTTAGCATCTCTGTAACTCCCGGGCCTCTCCTTCGGTCTTCTTGTCCGACACACGCATGCCAGGGCCACAGAAAGACAGGCTGTAAACCTAGGTGGCTAGCCTGTCTCTGGTGACCCAAGCCCGCCATTCCACTTGTACATGCCGTGAACATGGCAGCCACCTCAACTCTTCCAATTTCTCACCACCCACACCCAGGACGGCAGGAAATTCTACTACCTGTGCCTTCTACAGATGCCCAGAATCGGGCCATTTCCATGGCTCTCTCACCCTCTCCCAAGCTGCCGGCATCTCTCATCTGAATTAGGCAACAGCCTCCTAACTTGTGTCCTTGCTTTCATCCCTGCCATTCTACAGTTATTCCTCAACACTGCAGCTGGCGTGATCCTATTAAGACGTTAATCGGATTATGTCCTATCTGAGCTTAAACCCTCTGATGGCTGTCCATCTCAATGAAAGCACCAAGCCCCGACCGTACAGTGGCCCACGATGCCATCACAGTGTGCCCCCGTTGCCTGTCTTACCACGTACCTCAGTTCTTCTTCCCCCCAGCTCTCTACCTGCCCCCTTGGTCTCTCGCTGTTCCCAGATGGCCCAGAAGTATGGGGCCACAGAAGCAGAGTTCACCAGGGTTACAACTGGGCAGGGTATCCACCTTCAGGAAATCCAATCTAGTGGGTGGGACCCAATTTGTCTGAAGTGGATGGAGAACAAGAATATGGTGCATCTGGAGAGAGCAGAGGAGGTGAGCAAGCCATGCACAGCTAGTGGGTGACACTGAGAGGGGATAATGGGCATGCCGATCTCCCACCAGCTCTCTGTCGAGAGATGAGCTAATATCCATTAGCTCAGTGCCCAAGGCCCATTCTGCTCTTGCACCTACCTGCCTGGCCTGGCCACTAAGTGTTCCTAGGTCCCCTCCTATGGCCCACACTCATCCCAGGCTCCTGTGAGCCACCCGAACTGGCCATGCTGCTCCGTGCTTGAGAACCTTCACGCTTGCTCTTTCTTCTGTGCAAAACACTGATCCCTCTCCTTCTTCATCCCTCCCTCAATACTTAAAAACCAGCTTGTGTCAAACCCAGGCAACCATCCATCTCCCCAGGCCTCTCTCACCCCCAGTCCACACATGCGCGCACACACACACACACACACACACACACACACACACACACATATACACCAGGTGATTTTAAATAGTCTTCCGCTCAGGGCGTCTGGGTGGCTCAGTTCGTTAAGCGTCTGACTCTTGGTTTCGGCTCAGGTCATGATCTCGCGGTTTTGTGGGTTCAAGCCCCGCATCTGGCTCTGTGCCAGGCAATATGGAGCCTGCTTGGGATTTTCTCTCTCTCCTTCTCTGTCTGCCCCTCCCCGGCTTGTGCTATCTCTATCTCTCTCAAAATAAATAAATAAAACTTAAAAAAGAAAAACTTCTGGAAGAAGTACTCTTCCTCTCTGCTCCTATAATGCTGCATGCTCACAACTAGTGCACTTCAACCCTGTACTGCAGTGACTGACTTGCTTATCTCCACCAGACTGTGAGTTCTCTGTTGGCAGGGATGGATCTTGTGCATTTCTGCATCCCTCGCGTCTAAAACAGTGCCTGGCACATGATAGGGGCTCTCTCGGCTCCGTATGCATGCACCGGATGAATGAAGGAATGGATGCAGGTGTTTCATCAATACGGAGCAGGTCTGATAGCAGGTACGGAGCAAGCCACATTCATAGGCCTGGAGCTCTGAGCCAAACCTCCAGCAATCACAAGATTGCTGGAGAACACAGAGTAGGGGCTGGTCTTGCAAGAAGTGGACCAGGCACAGACCATCAAAGCGGATGCTTAAGCACAAGGAAGAAATCAGAAACCCAGGTCCCACGACTGGAGGAGAAGAGATGGGATTGATCTCAACGGCAGGCCAGAAGACCCCAAGACAAGGATGATTTCTGACCACTGATAGGAGAGGAGAGGGGAGATGGAAAGAAAACCGAATTGCCCCTGTTGCTGAGAACAAAGTTGTGCAAGGAGCCTGGCCTCTCATTACACTGTGTGGTTTCCACGGTGGTTTTGCCAGCCCTCAGCCACCAAACCTGGAAAGGGCTTCCTAGTGGCGGGATCGATGGGGCCATCCCTTGGCAGAAATTCGAATAGGTGCAGTTTTATTCCCATACTTGCCCTCACAGCTTTCTCCCTCTTTTTATCACTTCCTTTCCAAAAAGTGCAAGGAAAGAAATTCAGTCACCACATGCACATTTAGCAAACCCTGAGTCACAGTGCTTGAGTGTAAATCCCAGCACTGTCACTTGCTAACGATGTGATCTTCGGGACATTGTGTGTTCAGCTTTCTCCTCGACGTAGACGGGATGATAGTAATTGTATGTACCCTCACAGGATTCCGTGAGGATGAAACGAGATGCATGAAAAGCGTTTAGTACAATGACTGGTGTACGGTACTCAGTGAACGTTCATAGCTATTGTAATCGGTGTTGTGCCATTATTTACGGCACGATGGTTAGGAACACAGACAATGGGGCCAGCCTGTCAGATTCAAATTCTGTCTCCACCTCTCGCTGGTCCTGGGGCTTTGGTCAAGGTACACAGCTTTGGTGTTTACCTCAGTTTCCTCATCTGTGCGATGGAGATAATCACAGACTTACCTCAGAAGGGTTGTTAGGAAAAATAGCCAATAATTCTATAGCACTGAGAACAGAGCCCGGGCTATAAATAGTGCTATCTAAATACTTGTGGAATAAACACATCATTATTTTTAAAGAACGAGGGGCTTATTGGGCCCCTGCTTCCTGAAGTACTTGCATTTTTTTCAGAAGGCCCAAGGGAACAGCAATCTTTACCTGGGTGGCCTAAACTAAAGGAGATAATATTGGAGCTTCCTGCTGTCTCCCAAATAGCACCCTATACGCACCAGCTCTTTCTCTGTACTTACTGTATACTTCTCTCTCTGCAAGACCCGAACCAGCCCCAAGCCTGCTGGGAACGTAGGACAATGAGTCCTAACGACTGTAACAAAGTGGTGGGAGGGAGCGGGGGCCCCGCTGAAAACAGCTGACCCAGTGGACCGGCTCCTGCCACTGGATCTATTTGCCAGCATCTTGCAAGTTGCTGACTTCAGCCTTTCCAGAGTAAAGCACCGTCCATGGTCAGAGACAGCACTGAAGCAAGCCCGCAACACAGCTGTAAATCTGCGAGCCATATTATTTAAGAGACCTGACTTCCTTGTGTTGCGATATTAAAGCAAATCTGCCTCCTGCTCATAAATCAGCAGGGCTGTTTCTGTCCTCAGCTCAGCCGTCTCAAGATGCACACAGCATACATTTTACTCACTTGGGAAGTGCAGGTTGACAAAGTAAAGGAAGACATGTATTAACCCCCTCTCAAATCTCTGTTCTCACACTGCTGCCTTCAGGCTTCTTTCTCATCCTCTGATCCTAGATCTCCAGCCTCCTCTGGGGAGCCGCAAATAACAGGAACCCCTGATAGTGAGGGACCCTTCACAGCACTCTGAGTACATAGGGTGGGTGCTGCGAATCCCAGATTACAGATCATGAAACTGAGTCTCAAAGACATGACATGAATTTCCCGAGATCACACAGACGGTGAATAGGGCCACCTGGGCTAACTCATGTCTCCTCCCTCCTGGTCCAGGGCTCTTGTTACAGCGTTAAATGTCTCTTGTCATGAATTTCTTCATATGCATAAAGCAAAGAGGTACGGGGACTCTCCTGGAAACAAGAAAAGTAATCTCAGCTCAAAATTTTGAAATGAACACTNAAAACAGCTGACCCAGTGGACCGGCTCCTGCCACTGGATCTATTTGCCAGCATCTTGCAAGTTGCTGACTTCAGCCTTTCCAGAGTAAAGCACCGTCCATGGTCAGAGACAGCACTGAAGCAAGCCCGCAACACAGCTGTAAATCTGCGAGCCATATTATTTAAGAGACCTGACTTCCTTGTGTTGCGATATTAAAGCAAATCTGCCTCCTGCTCATAAATCAGCAGGGCTGTTTCTGTCCTCAGCCACTCCGCTCAGCCATCTCAAGATGCACACAGCATACATTTTACTCACTTGGGAAGTGCAGGTTGACAAAGTAAAGGAAGACATGTATTAACCCCCTCTCAAATCTCTGTTCTCACACTGCTGCCTTCAGGCTTCTTTCTCATCCTCTGATCCTAGATCTCCAGCCTCCTCTGGGGAGCCGCAAATAACAGGAACCCCTGATAGTGAGGGACCCTTCACAGCACTCTGAGTACATAGGGTGGGTGCTGCGAATCCCAGATTACAGATCATGAAACTGAGTCTCAAAGACATGACATGAATTTCCCGAGATCACACAGACGGTGAATAGGGCCACCTGGGCTAACTCATGTCTCCTCCCTCCTGGTCCAGGGCTCTTGTTACAGCGTTAAATGTCTCTTGTCATGAATTTCTTCATATGCATAAAGCAAAGAGGTACGGGGACTCTCCTGGAAACAAGAAAAGTAATCTCAGCTCAAAATTTTGAAATGAACACTGATTGAGACTCTGCCATGTGCCAGGTGCTTCCCAATATATCAGCAAATTGTTTTGTACAGCAAACCTTTCTGTGGTTTCCCAGCACCCAGAATGCAACGTTGGTTCTTAGCATAATGTAACGAGCATTCTCATGATCTTGGCACTGCCTCTCGCTTTGGCTTTGGGTCCTCCCAACACAGATCACAACCCTCACTTCATCTTTCTGTCGGCCAGGAGGTCAGCGCTGATCCACCCACACCCCCCTGGCTGGGTCAAGGCTCTGCCTCAGCATTCCCTAATGCCTTGTACTTTACCCCGCAGAACTTCTCACGTGGCATTCCTGTGCTTGTTTGACGTCTGTCTCCTCTTCAGATCTTGAACTCTTTATTTTTTCATAAATTTTTTATGTTTATGTTTGAGAGAAAGAGTTACAGAGCGCAAGTGGGGGAGGGGCAGAGAGATCGAGAGAGAGACAGAGAGACACACACACACAGAGAGAGAGAGAGAGAGAGAGAGAGAGAGAGAGAGAGAATCTGAAGCAGGCTCCAGGCTCTGAGCTGTCAGCACAGAGGCTAATGTGGGGCTCAAACTCATGTACCCTGGGATCATGACCTGAGCTGAAGTCAGACGCTTAACCAGCTGGGCCACCCAGGCACCGCCAGACCTTGAACTCTTTAAAGGCAGGGACATCACATCGCATAGCTTTGGGTAAAAGACTAGGTTACAAATGTTCCCGGATTGAATCCTCACTACCATCCTGTAGAGGGAGCATTGTTGTTTTGTTTTGTTTTTAATTTGTTTTAATGTTTTATTTATTTCTGAGAGAAAGACAGACAGCATGAGCAGAAGAGGGTCAGAGAGAGAGGGAGACACAGAATCTGAAACAGGCTCCAGGCTCTGAGCTGTCAGCACAGAGCCCGATGCAGGGCTCAAACCCACGAACTGTGAGATCATGACCGGAGCCGAAGTCGGACTCTTAACTGACTGAGCCACCCAGGCGCCCCTGGAGTGAGCACTGTTATCCTCATTTTACAAACGAAGAAATGGAGGCTCACACCCTGAATAACTGCTCGCCATCAGGTGGGTCCCCAGCTGGGACTAGAGCTCAGCTCCCAGCTTCTGTGCTGTAACCTATACCCGCATCTCCTCTCTCCTGCACCCACCGCCCAGCCACTGCCTTACTCAGCCTGGGATGTTTCTTCTGACTCCGGCTTTTCCAGCCTGGGCTGTTCTCTGAATTTGCCCTGCCACTCAGTGCCACCCAAGGCAGAAGGGAGAAAGGGTGTGTCCCTAGCTTCTCATCCCCTCCACTCAGCATGCCTCTGCCATCTCTCAAGAAAGCACGCTTGTGGGGGACCCCCTGGGGGAATGTTGTTCTGTGCACTTCCTCAGAGGGCTTCCCAGGACAATGGGGAAAAGCCAGAGGGGAGAGTATTTTCATTCATTCACAAACACTGAACTGTTTACTCCGCCAGCCACTTCCCAATAACCAGATCTACCATAAAAGAGGATGGACTGTGGGCCATGCCTGGAGAGGGTCCTCTCGAAGCAGGGGGAGCACCTGGAAGGAATGTTACAAGCAGAGACTGAGGCATGTGATACCGGTGGTCTTGAGTGTCTGCTAAGGTGTCTACATTTGGAGCTTATGCTCGGAGTCCTGGGGACCCTCCTTTTCCTACGCTCCTTACCTCACCCCCTCCCCACTCTTCTGAGCACTGTAGAAAGCAAAGGCTTTGGAAATGAAACTAAACTAATTGTGTAGAAGATTCTAAGATGTTCTTTAAGTATGGCTATAAGTGATTTTGTTTCCAATACTTGCTGGCAGAAAAATATTACCTCTGCATTTCAATGCAGGGGAAATAAGCAGGCTGCACTGGGCCAAATTCATTTATTTAAGTTATTTCCTAAAATGAGTGTAATTTGGAAATCACTGTATTATTTTCTCCCAGAGCAGGTTAATGCCTTCTACACGGCTTCTGGAAGGGACACTTCTCGCAAAGAGAGTTATTAGTTTTTTATTTAGAATGTACTGTATGGGTGATTTGTGGGTGTAACAAACCTGAATAATTTAAAGCGGTCTTTATTTGCTGAGAACTGCAGTTTAAAAAAAAAAAGTAGATTTTAAATCTTTAAACTTTCAGAGATTAAGAGAGATTGGCTGGGGATTTATTTGTAGCAGGAACTTCTTTTTCTTATGCTTGCGTCTTTCCCGGCATCCATTCTTCTTTTCTGCTTCCATCTAGAATCAAGTAGTGTCAGCGCTAGCAGAGGCTGTAGACAGTCATCCTTTCTAGCGATAGTTTGTCGACTTCTCTTATGGCCAAATCCTTTATGCAGAGAAAATCTTCGCACCACAAGCCATAAACCAGGCAAAGCCAGACCTGCCCTTCTTGGAACCTCTTTCCTCCCTCAGCTCCCTGCCTTCGTGCTGAGCCTCACGGAACCCCCAAAGAACACACTTTGCAAACCAAGAACCCTCATTTCAAGGTAAGAGAAGTGAGGCCAGAGGGTGAGGAATGACTTAGCCAAGGCGACTCATCAAGTACAAGTACGAGGCAGAACCAAGATTAGAACGACCTCTCCTGACCCCATCTGCCTACATCCCACTAGCTCTAGGCTGTTTTTTGCCCTTGCTTTCGCCATTTTAACAGACAGTCAACCATCATTCTAATTCGTGTGTCTTGAGGGGAGTGTGAAGAGGCAGTTCCTGCTCAGGAGCATAGTACAGAGTCACAGTCATTCGTGTTAGCGATGATAACCCTGGTTGGCCCAGACCACAGGCTCAGATTCTCAGGAGATCCCTGCCCTGCCCCTCAGCAGCCCTCCTCAGCCTCCAGCAAGGCTTGAGTTTGTCATTTCTAAGCAGGGCACGTTTTTCTGCAGTCCCCTTTCCAAGGAGCAAATGGTGACGGCAGCCTGGAATGCTGAATCAGCACAAGGGAAGCCACTTCGGCTGCAAAGGCCTCGTTTGTCCCTCCCCACCATGCCTGAAACCCCAGGCCAGTTTCCTGGAAATTGGGGTACTCTGTGCCAGCCAACACACACCAGAGGCCTTTGCGCACATCCGCTACCCCACACTGATTTTCCACCGAACCAAGGGCAACTTTTGTTCGCTTTTATGTATTTTATTTCTAAGGAAGGGGGTGGGGGGCAACTTGTTACATCAAAGGTCTTTCATCCTGCTCAGGACCTTGGTGAATTTGGGTCTCAGTCTTGGGGGAAAGGTTTAAGAGATCTCAGTCTCACCGCACGAGGAAATGGGATGAGTTTGTTTTATTTTGTCTGCTAGAGGTGAGGGAGTGGACAGAGGGACGGGGAGCGGGGAGATGGGAGTGCAGAGGCTCGGCACCTGGCGGAGGGCTGGAGGCCAATTTGTCAAAATGACCAAAGAGATTTCAAAAGCAAAAACCCCTCACAGGAAATTTTTAAGTTATCTGTGTTGCTGCAACCAAAATCCCTCCCATTTCCCCACTTCCAGGAAAGCTTTCTATACACCCAAAAGCCTTGTTGTGGGTGGCCTTCCCGGCAGAAATCGGGAGAAATTGCTGACTTCACAGCTCACTTTGTATGGTGGGGAACCAGACACATGAGCCAGGTAGCGAGAAAATCCATAGACAGAGTAATTAAATGAAAGCTGGAGCTCAAAGCCAGAGTTGACCACATGAACAGAAGACTCTAGCAAGGCCCTGACATCTTGGGGAGAGTTTCATACTCACCAGCTCCATGAAATGAGTGTTTGCGTCTGTCATATTTCCATTTTAGGGGGTGAGGAGACACCATCCGATGCCCACTTTATTTATCGGCTAGCCATACCGTATAACACTGTAGAAACAAAGATTTTTGTGGCACCTGTCAGTGGACGTGGTGAGTCAGGACACATAATCGTTAATTCAAGCTGGTAACATTTGCTGACTCTGACTGCAAACTAGACGCATTCAGGGTAATGGTCTTTCTTTCTGTTTAGTATTTTTGTGCTTGCCTGGGTTTAAATACTACCAGGAATCCTCTTCAGCCCAACTCTCCCCACCCCCACCAAGTGCTGACAGGGCCATTTGTGATTACTGAAGTAATGAGATCAGGGCAGGATTGTCTCACTCCAAAGCAAAGAACAGAAAACAGGCTTTCAGAATATTTCACTTTTTTGCTATGACTCGTGATCAAGAACAACGGCAATAACAAACACTCCCATTCTTTGCAGAAGCTCCTCTGTGCTGTTGAAAAGTCCTAGCTACAGATGCGAGCCACGGGTGAGCATGAGGTCTAAGTCAGGTCCATCCAGAGGAGAAGGGGGCATGGCACACCCAGCAATTTGGGAAAACAGAGAAAGGACCTTAGTGTTCCTCTCCAAAGTTCTCAAAGTTGAACAGAAGAGACTTCCGTGAGAAGACATCAGGGTAGAGGTAGAGAGGGGCAGCAGGTGGCAGGGATAAGGGAAGGGGAGATGCATATTTTCAGAGAGGACCCAAGGAATGAGCGCGCCTAACCAAGGCAGGCAGGGCCCCAGTGTGTGGCTAGTTTGAAGCATCACAACCTTTCCCTCAGCTTCACAAGGTTTCTTCCAATTGGCAACCAGTTTCATTCCCCACGATGGCATCCCTCTAATCTGCCACATCTCTAGAGAGGCAGCCCAGGGCAGGGGCCGCCGTGCTAGCCTTGAAACCAGAGGTTTGGTTTCAAGCCTCCATTCTGCCCTTCTCTGGCTGTATGACTATAAATGGGTCATTCAGCTACTCAAGCCTCAGCTGGTGTATTATTTAATAATGAGGTTTCAAGAGCTTTCTTTTTTAAGGAGCAGAACCCTTTCTTCAAGTAAACTCTTGTTCAGAAGCTCAGTATACAGAAGAGATCAAAGTGGTTTGTTTGGAAGTGAAGATGGCCATGGCAGTCCCTAAGTCACCCACAGACACACAGTGCTGCAGGGCACCCTTCCCATAGAATGCCAGGTGCCCAGTGTCCTCCCGTCCCCTCCCACCCCCGGAGCAGTTCCACGGAGCCATACTAGCTGTAAAGCTGCACACAGCCCAGCCCAAAGTATCACTGGACAATATAATCCCCGTCCGGTTCCAGCCAACTATGGAAATATGGGCACATCCACAGGGCAAATTCCAGTCCTCCTTTGCCCTAGCTGGGCCCGGGTATACCCCAGGAGATCAGAGTCTAGGCAACTTCAAATGAAAGAAGAGGAAAAAAAAAACTCCAGTGCCCATCGAAGTGCTTGGAGGCGGGTACCTTGATTTAAACGTAGAACGTACTGAAGGAGAGGACTGCCACTATGAACGGAATGAGGTCTGATTTCTCAGGCCCTTTCCCCACTCACAAGATGTGCAGTCTCTGACAACTTACCTGTGAACCGGGAGACATGCAAATACCTGCTGTACTTGTGCATTTTGAGGAACAGAAGAGAAATATGCTTTAAAATACATGTAAACTGAGGAGACTGGGTGGCTCAGTCAGGTAAACATCAGACTCTCTATTTCGGCTCAGGTCATGATCTCACGATTTGTGCTCTGGATTGAGGGACCAGGGAAGACATCCTGGAGGAAGTTATAATTGAGAAGTAAAGGATGCAGGGCTGCAGGGAAGGCCAAGGGCACGGCAGGAGTAGACTCCCCACCATAGGACAAAGCTGGAGTATTTACAGAAGGGGGAGGGGAAGAAGGCCAGTGAGTGAGGCTGGAGGGAAAGAACGGCAGAGAGAGTCATGAGATGAGTTTGGTGAGAGAAGCAGGTGGGAGCCAGACCCCAAGCTCTTACAACCAAACTAAACCTTGCATAGGATTCAGAAAGTTTGCTTCTCATTTTTTTTTTCTCAACAGCTAATATCTTTTCCTTCATTTGGACACTAGTCAGAATGAGAAATCAAAATACTAGAATATTAAGACACCCTGGTCCAGGCTGAGCAAGGAAAGCGCCAGAGCAGGGATGATCCCAGAATAATTCCAGAGCAGCAGGATATGAGGGTTTGGCCCAGGGGACTCTGTGGAAATGTTCATTGCGTGAATAAATGACTTAAAGAATAAATGAGCGACCTTCAGTTTAACCATTCGTCTAGTAATGATTCTGCCCAAAGGACTGGAAACGAATTCAGAAGGCCCTCAGCATCAAGCTAGAGCTTCACCCACTAAGAGCCACCTGCCCCACCCCACCTTCTACAGCAGAGGGGAGATCGTTGGGCTTCACTGTTGTCTTTCATACATCATGAAACCAAACACCCATACAAAGTTTCTAATACAAGAGTCTTTTTTTTTTCACTGTTATTTTTGAGAGAAAGTGTGTATGCACACATGAGGGAGGGGCAGACAGAGAGGGAGACAGAGGATCCGAAGCAGGCTCTGCGCTGACAGCAGAGAACCTGATGTGGGGCTCAAACTCACGAACTGTGAGAGCATGACCTGAGCTGAAGTGGGACACTTAACCAACTGAGCCACTCAGGCCCCCCTAGAAGAGGCTTTAAATTTTTTTTTTTAATGTTTTATTTATTTCTGAGAAAGAGACAGGCAGCGTGAACAGGGGAGGGTCGGAGAGAGAGAGGGAGACACAGAATCAAAAGCAGGCTCCAGGCTCTGAGCTAGCTGTCAGCACAGAGCCCGACGCGGGGCTCGAACCCACGAACCGTGAGATCATGACCTGAGCCGAAGTCGGACACTTAACCGACTGAGCCACCCAGGCGCCCCTAGAAGAGGTTTTTAAAAGCATGTAGCCTAGAGCCTTCATCTTCTTCTCTAAAGCCTCATGCCTCAATCTCTTTTATGCTCCGTACTCCCTGATCTCCACTCTCTACTACAGCTCCTCCTGGGACGGGGGTCTTTTCGCCTCTCAGACAACTGCAAATGTTAACGTGCTTCTTCGTGAAGCCAAAACCCACCTCTGAGCCATCCATTCATGAACCTTAGTTCTTCTCCTCTGAGGATATACAGATTAAGTCTACTTCCTTTTGCAAATAAGATCCTGTCAGGAATGTTTTCCCTCCATTTGCTCCATGGAAATCGTGTCTCAGTTTTAGATCAGAAAATTGGAGTTCTATCCCCAGGGAAGATTCCCGCATTCCAGGTTCATGGGCACAAAACACAGCGCTCATAGGTGGTGTCTCTGTGTCCTTGTTATGTGCTTTAGGTCTTCCTATAGGGAGTTCAGTAGTAAAATAAATGTTAGGACCTTTGGCAGCTAGGGCTCAGGTTTGAGTTCAATTTGAAGTTTCCTGTGAAATATGTTGGGTGGTTTGAACTCCGACACTTGTGAATATTAGCTCACACAGTAAAACTATCATGACTAATTCAACCCAACTGGAGGAAGTTATTGGCACGGTGCAGGGTAGCAGGGGTTACTTAAGGCATTGCTTTTTGAGAAAGTAAAGTTGCATGAAGATTGAATGATTTGTTAACCCCCAGAGAAGGTGTTACATATAGGTCAAAGCCGAGTTCATTGGCAGGGCAGCAATGGTGAAGGGCTCCAGCTATAAATTCACCTTATTTCAGCGTTTATAACAATGGGGCTAAGAACTTTGAAGACTGTTCACAATAATTTAATAAAGCTTATTTTTGTTATATAGGTCTATTTAAAATAGGACCATGATCTATATCTATTTTTTTTTTTTTGATCAACCACTAGGCAAAGTGATTCCTTGCCCTTATTGTCAGAAGTATGATCCTCCTCATTCTCTCAAATGGACATCTGTAGCAAGAGAAGGAAAGTTCCATGACCCCTTGAAGCCTTAGTCAGCGGTGTGACATACCAAAGGCAGTAATCTCTGGGCCACCATTTGGTTTAATGAATGCACTTGACTTTAATTCTAATCCAGATGTACTCTTTTATGGCTTAATGATTTGTTCTCCCAGGCATTCGGATGAAATAGAAACAGTTCTTCAGAATCTGGTGAAACTGGTTTGTAGTCCTCATTTCTGTTTCTAATTAATTGTTGAGCAATTAGATTGAACCTTGATCTGTGGCAATCACTATAAAATTGCACCATGGCAAAGAGTCTTAACAATGATCTTGCATCACCCCCAAAAGTAAGATGCACTGGAAAAAGAGGGAAACTACTTTGAGGGCAAATCTTTCTTAATTCATTCAATTACAAATATAATACTTTACACTGAAACAATGCCTATTATCTGAATTAATTAGTTCTTTTAGCACCCGGGCGAATGGGATGGATACAGAAAGATGGTGAGGTTAAGTGACTAACTGGAGGCTTAAGTGATGAGACGCAAGGGCAGAATTCAGCAGGGGATCCCTCTTGCTAACTATCATAGCCCAGAGCCAACAGTCACAATCTAAATTAAACACTCCTAACCCAAGAGAGTCGCAGAGATGTCACGACCATACCAGAAAAAATACAACCAGGGCTTGCCTCAAAAATCTGAATGCACATCAAAGGAAGAGGGTACAGTGTTCTTACCCTCAATTTCCTCCGTTGGAAAAATGACGGCGGTGCCATTTCTAATTCAGTGTTATGCTGGGAAGGTTGCAAATTAATTACAATTATGCCTTCTTTGTGCCAAGTGATAATTTACCGCAATTAATTATCAAAAGATCTACTGCTGTCAATTATGATCCTTGCTCTTGAGGGGGAGGAGCTATTTGTGAACATCTGAAATCTGTACCAAAGTTATGTTTTGCCCTTTTTTCCCCCCACTTCCAATTAAGCTCATATAATTTGTTTTCATTATGCCAAACACAATGGAAAAGCTAACAACGTTACTCTAACCTTTTTCTTAATCTGAACATTATCTAGACTTCCACTGAGTCAACATGCCTATTGTTACACCTGCAAGTCATACGTAGAGGGAGGCATACTTCAGAATTAATGAGCGCAGCTGTGGTCTCTCTTACATTCAGCACTTGTAAAATAGACCTCTTTAAAGTGCCATTATCACAATATTGATAGAGTTATTTATAGCATTGCAAGCGCTCCCAGTCATAACAGAGGACTTGTTATCCACAGCGAGTTCATGCTGCTGTCATCCTCTGGCCTCCGTCCAGCGCCAAGGAGTAGGTACCAGGTGGGCCATCTTTTAAAAATGAGCTCTAGAAGACATCTGAAAAACTTTTTCTCAAAGTGAATGCGATCACCAGGAGCAGGTCAAGTGACTGAGCAGATGGGCCTGAGCCCAGGTATATTGAGGTGCGTCAGCTGTGAACTGGCCTAACATAGTTCTGCTGGGAAATGGGAAACTCAAGGGCAAGAGTTGTGCCGTTTCTTTACAAGTGAGTCAGAGTGATGTCCGTGAGGTGGGGCGGGGTCAGGAGAAGTTGCTTGTCTGCGTACCTTCGCTCATGCTCTTCCATTCAACAGAAGATGATCTTCCCTTCTTTTCCTGTTTGGAAATCCTCATTTGCATCTTTTCTCTTATTAAGTTTTAAGCTCTCTGTGGGTGAAGCACACACCTCAGTTTTTTCTATTATCACAGTGCAATAATGTTATAGGCTATAATCGACACTCTATAAATTTATTTAGAATTCTTGCCATCTACCAACGATGTGTTAAACAAACACTGCACAGGTCCTACGAAACAAAGATATGTATAAGTCATCATTTCTTCCCTTAAGAATGTCATAGTCTAGGATAAGAGCTCTTTATCTTCTTCTGAAGTTATGAAGTCCTGTGTTAATTTGCTAAGGTGAACATTTTGAGACCTCTCTGTAGCGAAAGTGAGGTGTCGCTAGAATAGAATCCAGGTCTCCAGACTCCACAGCCAGGGCTCTTACAAAAGAGGTTGCCTTCAGAGGCCATCAGTCAGCACAATAGTGAGAGTGCTGAACTCAGACATCCAGACCTTTCTACAGGGGTGGAGGGATCCTCTCCAGATGTCCCTGAATGCAGGGGATAGGGCTAAGGGAAAGATCCAGCAGTGACTTACAAGGTCTCTGCAAAGTAGGTGACAGTGTGCCAGTGACCCTTGGGGAAAAGTGACAGCAGATGGGCTGAGTCCCTGTCACCTTTCAGGCTGCTCATGTAGGTGGGAAATCTCTAGATTTTTGCACCCAATTTTAGGGACTCACAACCTTATAACGCCCATCCAGGGACAACCCCCACCCATGGGTAGAGGCAGTGAATGGGCCAATTGAGAGAGCTGTCTGTCAGTTGAATTCAAAATCCTCAAGGGCAATGGCAGGCTTTGGCATTGAGGAAAAGGCTGATTATCAGCCTTCCTCCCAGATGCATACTCTTCCTAAACTGGTTTGGCCCGGCTTGCCCAAGTAGTTAAAGCTAGCCAGTCATTCCATGTTTTGTAAATTCGTGTTTGGATTCATGGATTTGATTTCTTTTTCCTATCTGACTTCGGATCAAATTCATCCCAGCTCCCCCACCCCACCCCCACCTTCCCCACNTCCTTGAGAGTGGTAAAGATACACACAGGCAGATCAAACCAGCCAAGTGAGTAGGTCAGGGCCTTTGCCAGCCCCGTCCATGCCTGGGAATAACAGAAACCCAGCTGAGAGGGAGAGATAAGCCCTAATGCATAATCTTCCCCACCCATCCACATCTGAGTTTGCAAATAGGCATTCTAAAGTGACCCTGGCTCAGAGGGTTTTCACATTGAGGTGTTCCCAGCCAAACCCTACCCTGAGTTGCATTCCATGGACTCCCCGCTATCTCTCACCTACACAGGCACCCTAAAGGGAGAGAGGGCATGTGCCCACCCCATGCAGAGTAGCCTGTCACTTATCTCAGAGTACAAGGCCAAACAGTGGTGTAGATTGCAGAGACCTTGACATAGGTCTCTGCCGGCCTTCCCCCTAAACCCCACTGCCCGCACTTACTGGCGGCACTAAAGAAGATTTTTCTCTTGCAGAGGGCAGCTCAGGATGGCTGCTTCCTGCAGCCTGGGCACATTGTAGTCGCAAAGTACTTCTCCGAGAGGCAGCCCCTGTCAGAGGCAGAGCCTGGAGAGGTAGGGCACCCAAGATCCTAGTCCCAGCTCTGATGTACTGCAGTCACCTTTTCCTCCAAGTCTTGGCTTCCTAGTCTGCAGAATGAGGGGCTCATCATGGATGAGAGGTCACAACCTCAGCGCCCTCTGGGACCAGGCAGGTAACATATACAATACAACAGGGTTAACGGAGTATTTGGAACCATGGCGAGCAGAGAAAGCCTGCCCCACCTATAAAGGCATTTTTATTCTAAAATTTTAAAATGTGCTTGAACAGCAAAATGCGTCTGCAATCCAAATTCATCCTGTGACGGCAAGTTGCAAACTCTATTGATTATAGCCCTGAAGCAAAATGATACTATGGGTATTTCAGGACTTACTTTATGTAAGGGGCCCTTTATTTCAGAAGCACTTAGAATGCTTTAAATAAAATCAGTGAAAGTAAATATATTCCAAGTGTGAGATTTTAGCTGAGCATCAGCTGCTGCCTTTGACATCAGTCCCTTCTTCCCCAGGGCACCTGGGAAAGACCACGTGGGATAGAGCCAGTGCAGGTGGGCTCTGACCACTCTTGTAGGGTTTAGCCCCTGAATGCAGCTTTCAGGATCCCTGGCTCTGGGCAGCCCCTCTGCCCCGTCCGGGAGCTCCTAACTACAGCAGTTTTGGTTTCTCTCCCACCCTCCCAGGAGGGACGATCCCATCTGCAGGCCTCACCCTTCCTCTGCTTGTGCAGGACAGAAGGTAGGCGGAAGTACAGATTCCATTGGAAGTTGGCTCTCCTTAAGATAACTTGTGGATGATGCTATTCAATTCCCACCTGTCCCCTGCCCAGCCTTTTGGCCTGTGGGAAGGGAGGGTGGAAGGAAGCCCCATCCATCTGTGTTCTTCTGGCAGCAACTACCCTTACCTCCATCACTACACTTTTCTTACTACAGTATTAGTTTTACTGTTCATGTGTCTGTTTCTCCCTGTAATGCTAGGGAAGGTATTTTTGGGTCCGCAGTACCTAGTACCATGCCTGACCCATCATAGACTTAACCCATTTTTTATATTATTCCGTACTTCTTGTTTATTATGAGGATGTTGATTTTTTTTAATTTTTTAGTATTTATTTACTTTTGAGAGACAGAGCACAAGTGGGAGGGGGGAGAGAGAGAGAGAGAGAGAGAGAGAGAGATCCAAAGCAGTCTTCAGGCTCTGAGCTGTCAGCACAGGGCCGACGTGAGGCTCGGATTCACGAACCACAAGGTCATGGCCAAAGCTGAAGTTGGTCGCTTAACCGACTGAGCACCCAGGTGCTCCGAGGATGTTGAATTTATATAAACAAAATAAGAAAGGGCATTCTGGGCTTGGGCAGGGGTCGGGAAGGGGCCTACACATCACAAACATAATTTATAACTGTGTGTTTAATGCCTGTCTCTTCCACTCCAGGGAAGTGCTAGGACCTAGGGCAGTCCCTGGCATGTGGTAGATGCTGAATTAATATTTTCTGAACGAATGAACGAGGAGAGAAAAAGCATTTTGCAGAATTTTTGTTTCTGCCGATCCACCTGGACAAATTAGTTTGGCTTCCCTCCTTTCTCAAACTCGCCTACCAGCCTCTCCCCTCTTGAACAGTCTATTGATACTTCTCTCTATATCTTTGACTTGGTTGAGAGTCTCAAAATCTTGAAAGAAAACGCTATGAACAGTTTGTATACATATATGATAAATCAGAATGACAGTTGAATCAGAAAGGCCTTTTTCATGATTTAATTAAGCCCCCTTCAGTGTAGACATTAATCAGGGATAACATTATTGAGGGAGTCTAATTGCATATATTTTTTACACTTTTACTGAAGTCTGTTTTATAAGACACCTGAAGACTGCTCTCATTTCTGAAAGGGAACATGCCAGAGCAAGGTTTTAATTCATTACCTTTTGGACATACTGTCATTCCCCAGCTAGCACCAATCCGTTACAGAATGTGAGAGGGTAATTACTTCTAGGACTCCCATTCCGCCTTTTTATAAGAGCTAGTTTCTGGAAAATTCTGAAAACCTTTCTACCTTTCATTCACTTAGTCAATCGGTCATTCAACAAACAGTTGTTGAGTCTCTACTGTGTGCTAGAAATACAGAGATGAATAATTCACAAAATTATTCTCTAGGAGCACCCAGTCTGACAGGGGAGTAGACAAATAAATGGTTAATTAAGTGTAATGTGCACAATGAATTCAGACATTTGTACAAGACACTATGCTAGCCCATAGGAGAACGGGGCTGACTCATGGAGAAGTCAGGGAAGGTTCCACAGAGTGATGTGTGAGCTCAGTTTTAAAGGTGAGAGGAATGTGCCAGACAAGTTGGGGTGAGGGCATTCCAGGCAATACAACCACCAGAGCAGATCCATCCACCAGAGGAAGTAAAGAGCAGCTAAAGCACCGGGTGTCTGAGGTGCAGGAGTAGCAGATCAGGCTAGAGAGGGAACCGGGCACCAGGAGGGAAAGGCCTTCTGCGGACCATAGCTACATCAGCCTTCTACTCCAGAAAGATGACTCTACCAGCTGCAAGGGAAATGGTAGGCTCCATTATTCTAGCTAAAGCCAGACCACTCCAGCACCTCCTCCCGTAACCTGCTGTGGACCAGCAGTGAGAACCCCCTGGGCTCAGAATTATCTGCAGACTAGAAAGAAATGTGGAGCAACACAATGCTTCTTGAAACATCGGACAGAGACAGAGGGGAGAGGATCTGAGCCCTGTTCTCACTCCTCATAATAACAGCTGCCATGTAACACTCCATGGCAAGTACTATCACATGCATTGCCTCTAGTCGTCACATGCAAAGAAGGAATTCGCTTTCCCGTTTCAGAGACAAGGAAACTAAGGGACAAAGGGACACCTGTGTCAACACAGCTGGGAAGGAGTAGAGTCAAAATCTATGCCCCTGTGTAAAAATTCCTTCCCTCCTCCATGCTACACACTGACCATTCAAGGCTGGGCCCTCATTCACAAGTGAAGCTGAACCATTCTGGAATCTAACGGATTATCAAACAACTCCCTGGGCTGACTTTGGGACTTTGGTAGTGAATAGGACACCTCTATGATTTATTTATCTAACCTGACCCGTGCAAACCTACCATCCCAACAGGCTAAAATGCTCTCTGCTTCTCTCCTATTTCTGCTTCAAAATCCAGCCAAGGCCAAAGTATTGTCTTCACCAGAAGCTCTGAACTTGACTGAAGCCTCTTTTTTCTAGTATGCCTAATGTCTCTACTTCTTCACTTTATCGTATCACTTATCACAAAGCATTGCAGTTTCTATTTATCTGTTCACCCGACCCCTGACCTTCCCCCAGTCCCACTAAACCGTGACTTTCTGATGGGTACAGACTATGTTTTTACTCATTTTCAATTCTCAGGACTTAGCATAGTACCTGGCAAATACGTACTATTTGTGGAATGAATGAGTGAACAGGATGGTGGTGGGTAGGCCAATTCCAATAGTCACAGGTTTCTTCATAGACTAGTGTGATTTGCAAGGATCCAATCTGTTTGCCAGATCTGGAAATTCTGAAATAGACAATAACTAAATCTCTGAGCACTGATCCCTAAAAAAAATGCTGATGCTTTTGAATTAAGTTTCCTTTGTAAGCTGTTAAAAGTGGAAGTCAGGGGTTGTAGATTTGAGTCTTGTCCTAACACTGCTATACTGCTATGTGTCACTGCACTTCTGGAAGATGAGGAGCTTGGCTTAGGAAGTTTCCCTCAGCCCTGTCTAGAATGGTACAATTCATCAAGGTCAGCTTCATATCCTCCCCAAGGGCAGGCTTGATAGGGAGGAGGTTGGTGGGGATGGTGGATTTCAGCCTTGAGCATGACATGCAGCAGCTGAAGTATGCAGACAATGAATACTTCTTGGATTGGATTTGTCTCCTACTGCAGCTATAACAAATTACCAAAACTTGGGTGGGTTAAAATAACATAAATTTATTATCTTAACAGTTCTGTAGATTAGAAGGCCAACATGGTTTCTCCCTGGGCTAAAAATCAAGGTGTTCGCAGGGCTGTGTTCCCTAGCAAAGAAGGTCTAGAAGAGAATTCATTTCCTTGTGTTTTCTGGTATCTAGAGGCTACCTCCAGCCCTTGGTTCCTAGCCCCTCTCTCCATCTTCCAAGTCAGCCACACTGCTTGCCTCTGCCCAGTCTTCCATCCTCATATCGCCTTCTCTGAATCTTTTCTTCAGCACCCCCACTTTTTTTTATTTTTTAACATTTATTTATTTTTGAGAGACAGAGCAACAGAGCATGAGCAGGGGAGGGGCAGAGGGAGAGGGAGACACAGAATCCTAAGCAGGCTCCAGGCTCTGAGCTGTCAGCACAGAGCCCAACATGAGGCTTGAACTCACGAACCGAGAGATCATGACCCGAGCCGAAGTCGGCCACTTAACTGGCTGAGCCACCCAGATGCCCCCAACACCCCGACTTTTAAGGACCCTCATGATTACATTGGATCCACCTGGTTAATCCAGAATCATCTCCCTCTCTTGTAGTCAGCTGATTTGCAATCTGAATTCCCCTATGCCATGGAAGGTAACATATTCACAGGTTGTAGGGATTGTGACATGGACATCTTTGGGAGACTATTATTCCACCACCACATGAGATAAGGGCACAGAATGAGTTAGTGTTCAGCATTTTGAGGAGGAAAGCATTATAGTGTAATGGAAAGAGCTCTTTCCCCTGTGGTTTTGAAATTAGAGCACACAACAACTCGTCCGCGTGACTGCCCATGAACTTAAACAAATCACTTGATGTCTCTGAGCCTCAGTGGCTTCATCTATACAGTGGGGATAATAATAACTACCTCCCAGGAAAATTGAGTAGATAAAATATTCCTTTAAGTTAATGAAGCAGTGCTTGGCCAAGAATAGGTACTCAGGGAATCAGAGGAAGAGCAGAAAGTCAGTCTAGTTTCAGCTGGACTATTGTAAGCTAGCAGAGGAGCAAAAGGAAATAGGGCTGCAGAGGTAAGCAGACTCCATACTGTGAAGAGCCTTGAATGCCAAATTTTATTTTATAGACCATGAAGTGCTATCAAAGGCACTGACCAGAACGATAGTGAATGGCTTAACCACTCACCAAGCAAGCAAGAATGTCAGATGAATTAGAATGAGTAGCTTTGGCATGACGATTCCCTAAGGACAGGTATGGAAGGCCTCCCCACATCTAGATTTCACATTCTAAGCCAGTAAGTGGAAAATAAATCCCCCAATTCTGCTGCTGCCAGTGGCAAACAGCGTGTTGTCTTCTAAGCGTTCAGTTCATGTTCACACATAATTTTAATTCTGCTTTAACTTCAAATTCATAGATTTCCAATTGATCCAACATCTGGAATGCCAAGGCCATTTGGAAAAGCCATTCTGGGAGGCTGCCACTTACACAATGGTGCCTCAATAAACATTTACTGATCAAAAATCCCCAACATGGGGAAAAAGATTTGGAAACTAAACCAGATCTTTTGAAGTGGAACGGAATTTGAAGAGTTTTACTGTGACATATCAAAAAGCATGTTTTGTCATTGAACAATTGGTGAAAATCATCAGTTAAGTCTAGCAAAAAGTCTGGGAGAGAAAAAATAAAAGGAATCTTTGTGCATGTGAAGGGAGCATTTTGGACTTACTTTCATTTTTGTCACAACCGCACAAACAACCTGGAGTAATGTAGGATTACAATCATCAAGCAGTAACTTTGAACATTCAGAACGATTCCCCTTACTTCCTATGACTATTACATTATAAATATTCCTAACTAATATTTGTTCATCAACAATAAGAAGTTGTTTTATAAAATTTTCTGTAATCCACAAAGTATATATTTTTTTCTTAAATAGTTTATTGTCAAGTTGGTTTCTATATAACACCCAGTGCTCATCCCCGCAAGTGCCCTCCTCCATGCCCATTACCCCCTTCCCCTTTCCCTCACCCCCATCAGCCCTCAGTTTGTTCTTAGCATTCAAGAGTCTCTCATAGTTTGCCTCCCTCCCTCTCCCCAACTATTTTTCCCTTTCTTCTCTCTCATGGTCCTCTGTTAAGTTCCTCCTAATCCACCTATATGTAAAAACATATGGTATCTCTCCTTCTCTGCCTGACTTATTTCACTCAGCATAACACCTTCAAGTTCCATCCATGTTGCTACACATGGCCAGATTTCATTCTTTCTCGTTGCCATGTAGTAATCCATTGTATAGATAAACCACATCTTCTTGATCTATTCGTCTGTTGATGGACACTTAGGCTCTCTCCATGTTTTGGCTATTGTTGAGAGTGCTGCTATGAACATTGGGGTACATGTGCCCCTATGCATCAGCACTCCTCTATCCCTTGGGTGAATTCCCAGCAGTGCTATTGCTGGCTCATAGGGGAGTTCTATTGTGATTTTTTTGAGGAACCTCCACACTGTTTTCCAGAGGGGCTGCACCAGTTTACATTCCCACCAACAGTGTAGGAGGGTACCCATTTCTCCACATCCTCACCAGCATCTAGAGTCTCCTGATTTGTTCATTTTAGCCACTCTGACTGGCGTGAGGTGGTATCTCAGTGTGGTTTTGATTTGTATTTCCCTGATGAGGAGGGATGCTGAGCATCGTTTCATGTATCTGTTGGCCATCTGGATGTCTTCTTTGGAGAAGTGTCTGCTCATGTCTTCTGCCCATTTCTTCACTGGGTTGTTTGTTTTTCAGGTGTGGAGTTTGGTGAGTTCCTTATAGATTCTGGATATTAACCCTTTATCTGATATGTCATTTGCAACTATCTTTTCCCATTCCGTTGGTTGCCTATTAGTTTTGTGGATTGTTTCCTTTGCCGTGCAGAAGCTTTTTATCCTGATGAGGTCCCAATAGTTCATTTTTGCTCTTGATTCCCTTGCCTTTGGGGATGTGTCAAGTAAGAAGTTGCTGCAATTGAGGTCAAGGAGGTTGTTTCCTGCTTTTTCGTATAGGGTTTTGATGGTTTCCTGTCTCACATTCAGGTCCTTCATCCATTTTGAGTTTATTTTATGGTGTGAGAAAATGATCTAGTTTCATTCTTCTGCATGTTGCTATCCAGTTCTCCCAACACCATCTGTTNTTTGTGGGTCCACTTCTGAGTTCTCTATTCTATTCCATTGGTCTATGTGTCTGTTTTTGTGGCAATGCCATACTGTCTTGATGATTACAGCTTCCACAAAGTATATTTCATATGACATTTCTAGTTAGCTAGTTTGTTCTGTGTAAATTGATACATTTCTGACATTTAAAAAATAATGTTTTTTATTTTTATGTTTATAAGGACATTATTAAAAAATAATGTTTTTTAAATAACTATTTCCTCCTCATTGTAGAATAACAAATGAACACTGTGCTTGCACTGACCTCTGCCAGTAATATGAATCATTTTACCCTCATGAGTAGTGAGTTCACATGTGTTGACTTTGGCTTCCTCATTTAGAATGCTCTCAGAGCCTTCATCACAGATCACAGTGTCATTGTGTCTCCAGAAGGTTCTTCTTAAAATGTACATTTAGTGGGGCTCAGTCAGTAAGGCATGTGACTCTTGATCTCCGGTTGTGAATTCAAGCACCATGTTGGGCACAGAGTTTACGTTAAAAACAAACAAATAACCTGAAATGTACATTTGTTCCTGAGCAAAGGGCAAGGGAGGCAGAAATGATATTTGTATAACTGCTTTCGGAGCTGGCCCTTCATGGACATTATCTCACGCAGGCCTCACAGCAACCCCACAAGGGAATAATTATGAATCCAATTTTATAGACGAGCGTGTGAACCTCAAAGGGCTTAATATCTTGCCAATGATCTTTCCAGCAGTATGTGACAGAATCAGGATCTGGACCCAGTTTTCTCAGCCATCAATAGCTCTAGCTTAGCCTCCATCTGCCAAGACAACTGGAAAATCACCACAAAGATAAAACGAGTCATTGGTGAACCAGAACAGATGCTAAAACCTGTAAGATGGGGCCTGAGAGCCATCCTTACTTGTGATTTATGTTAAAGAAAACATTACCGAACTAGGAATTACTAGTTTGTCTCTAAGAAGAAACCAAGAAACATTTCAGTCAACAGATAAATCCCTGAATTGCAATGGAAACCACAGCAGTTAATATTACCAACCGTAATGATGATAATGTTTATTGAGTACTTGATATATGCCAGGCCTTCCTCTGAGCACCTTAGAGATATTAATTCTTCTAATCCTGCAGTATCCCTGGGTAGTTGGTACCATTGTCATCCCATTCTTTTGGTGAGGAGATAGAGGCACGATGAGATCACAAGGTTAGTGGCACAGCTAAGAATCAGTGCAGGGAGTCTGGCTTCAGCACCCATGCTCTCAGCCACGAAACCACACTGCCCCTGTAAAGGCGATTCAAGGTCATACAGTATCAATGAACACAGAACCACGCTGATACAAGAGGGTCTTTCATCCACGGAAATAATGATGCCTGCATGTTTACAGAACTTTACAATTTAGAAAAAAGGACTCCTGCATTATCACTTGTATCATTTATTCATTATTCATTATCTCAGTTGATTCTCATACCATAGCCTGAATGTACATTTTTATCCATACTGCTCAGGCTCTTTCATTCATTTTAACAATTTTGTATTGAGCACTTATCTTGAGCTAGCTTTTGATATCGAGAAGTAATCCAAAAGGATCTCATCCTTGCCTTCATGGAGCGTTTGATGTAGTGGACAGGACATTCATTGGTAAATAATCACATGAGCATGTAATTAAAAATGGTGTTAAGAGCTATCGGGAATTATGAGAGCATATAACAGAGGATGGCCTAGATACACACTCACCATTTCACTCATTGGTCTGGAAGACATCCCTAAAGAAGTTAATTTCAGCTAAACTCTAAGAATAATTGAGGATTAATTTAAATTTCACCACATCAGTAAGGAGTTCTCTTCTACCTTATTTAAAATTGCAAGCACTTTCCATATACCTTATTCCTTTGTATTCTTCCATATTAATTATTATCTTCTAACATACAGTTTACTCATTTATTATGTCTATTTTAGTCTGAGGAACCCCCTTCCTTCCCCAAAACTCGAATGTAAGATCTATGAGGGTTGTGTAATTAGTTTCATTAACTCAAGTGTTTGGCGCTTACAAAACACTCAGTAAACACTTGTTGAATGAATGGATGACCAAATAAAGGAAATAGCGGAAGGGGCTAGGGGATATAGGGACCAGAGATAAGGGGGAGGGGCGAATTTCTCAGTAGAGAGGTCCTGCGGCAGGAGAATATATTATGTTTTGAAGAAGGTCAAGAAGGCTATCTGGGATGTCGAAACCAGAAGAGGGAAAGTGGCAGAAGGGGAGGTAGAAAGGGAAGATTGGGCCATGTCATGAGGAAATGTAAACTCAGAAAATCTGACCCCCCAAAAGGAAACCATACGTGCATTTCACATTAGAGCTAGCCAACTTTGGTGCACTTCTCTAAGAGCAGCTATTGTCTCCTCGTGGGAAAAATGGCCAAGCGTCAGCAGAGGACAGGGAGCAGCAGAACACTCCGGTTAGGGGAATATTTCATATATTGTGAAAATATGGTCATTTCATGTGCTTGAGGCAGAAAAGCCTGATGACTGTGGTTGATTTATGAGCTGCTGGATATTAATGCACAGGATGTCAAAGTGTGTGGATTTCGTAGAGTTTCCTAATTCTGGTTTGTTAAAACATAATATTTTTAAAGTGGTATCCTAGATCATCACTGTCTCGGCTAGAGATAATTGATATTGTGGCAGAGGGCCAGCATTGTTGGAGGACAGAGAATGTTACAGGTGACCAGCAACACCAGACATTCTAGGACCCACTGATAGATTCCTACCTGCCTGTCCCAAAGCATCTTTGTCCTCTTACAGGAGACAGTAACGTGTTCCTTAGGACAAGACGGTAGATGGTACACTCTTTCATGTCCCTCCACCAGGCTCCGAGAGGGGTTTGTGTCTTTTAATTAAAACAGACCTTTGGAATACGAGTGTTTTGACTTGAAGCTTATTTAATACAGACTCCCAGACTATGCCTAACATGTGGTCAGACTTGTGAAACCCTGTGGCACAGTATTACAGGAGGTGCTTTGGGCTTGCTTCTGTCAAACAAATTAAATGCCTGCACTTCATACACTTTACAAGGCCAAATTAAACACTCGTCAAAGGGGAGATGCCTTTTAATGTGCAGTGCTTGGAGCTTCCTTGACACTAGCTGGCTTTCTCAACAAATCCCAGGCTGTCTTCACTGAATACACGAGGATGGCACTTTAGCTCCTAGGCGGTCGTTTCTAAGATTTAAGTCTTCCCTAAAAGGATGTTTCTTGTTCCAGCTACTCTGAAATTCTGGTTAATACGTGGAAGATCTTAGCTACACAGATAGTTCATTCTTGCAAATAAATGTTGCCATGGCTGTCAGCTATCCATTTTGCCCAGAAGGTGATTTATAGTAAATTAAATGGGACCACCATTCCAGAAACTCTTCCCAAAATTCATGGCTAAAAGCTTTTGGAGAATGGCTATTTGTAAACCGAGCGATGATAACTTATAATGTGATTCCATTTTCTGACATGATCACTGTAAATGCTTTGGTTACCATAAACTATAGACATCTAGCTCCCTATTTAGGTTAAAATCTAGACAAAGCCTAAGATACATTTGCCTGACTGTGGTTTTAACAGCCAGGTGTTGACCTGGGAAATGCTTTAAGGAAGTAGAACTTTGTTCTAAGTTATTTCCTTATCTTCCCCCGTCCTTATATTTATTCTGAAATCCATTTAGCCAAAGGCTAACAGGGACCTTGAAAGAACATCTGGCCAGGTGATTCTCAGAGCACTGGTCAGCTAAACAGCTGCATTAGAATTACCTGCGGGGCTTATCAAAAATACAATTTTCCAGGGGCTCCTGGGTGGCTCAGTGAGTTGAGTATCTGACTTCTGCTCAGATCATGATTTCACAGTTCATGAGTTCAAGCCACATGTCGGGCTTTGTGCTAACAGCTTGGAGCCTGGAGCCTGCTTCGGATTCTCTCTCTCTCTCTCTCTCTCTCTCTCTCTCTCTCTCACCCTTCCCCTCTCTCACTCTGTCTCTCTCTCACTCTCAAAAATAAATAAATATAAAAAAATATTTTAATACAACTTTCTAGACCCCACCCCAGACCTACTAAAATAAGAGCACTGATGGTGGAACCTAAGGATACACGTTAATAATAAGTTTCTCAAGTGGTTTTGATCCTAAGCCATCACATTTAGGAACCACTGAATTCTGTTCCTTCCTACACCCCCCGAATCAGGATACTATATACGTTGTCTTTTGGAAGAGTCATTATATAGAGATACAATAAATAGTACCCCCTTTTTGGTTATTATTTAGGAACAGAGCAAGGCCTCAGGTTAGCCGCATTAATTTCACATCTGCATCCTATTATCTGAGTTAGGTCAGGCATTACATTAGAAGGAAGAGTAATTCAAGTCAGTACCCAAAGAGTTCAAATCAAGTGAGTGGGTTACAGTGGCTGGATGTTCTAGGCAAGGTAATAGTCAATATCAAGCACCTGATACATCCAGTTGGAGTAAGAATCCAGGAAGTAGCTGCTCTAGTAGGAAACAAGTCCAAGACCATCAGGGAAGGGGCCAACCAAAGTTGGGTAATAGCCCAACTTGAGTAATTATAATAGCAGCTAGTGTTTACAAGGTTTAATATGTGCCAAGACTGTTCCAAGCACTTTCCATGCATTAAATCATTTAATCCTGACAGTGGCCCTTTCACATAGGCACTATTATTAACATCATTTTACAAATGAGGAAACTAAAGCACAGAAGGGCTGAGTAACTTGCCCAAGGTCACACAGAGAGTGAACCGCCAGACTGGGATTCAGAACCAGGCGGAGTGGCTCTAGAATTGGCATCTTGAATCATTAAATCACATTGCTTCCTCAGAAAGCTGACGATAAGGATAATGCTCTAGTCAACAGGGGAAGTGGAGCACTCAAGTTAAAAAACAACCAGAAGCTTGGATGAATTCACAGGTCAGCCTACCAGTCATTTAAAACAAAGACTGCATCTTGGTGAACATGCAGGAAGGTACAATGCATCTAGACCATACAGTGGCAAGATTAATTCCAAACCAACCTCACCCCCAGGGATGGAATAGAGGGTCCCCTTTTGTCTCTGCTTTAGAAGGGACTGGCTCAGGAAGCAAAGGGGTTGGGCATTGTCTTGACTCAGGCTGCCATAGCAAAATGCCGCAGACTAGGAGGCTTAACCAACAGAAATTTATTTTCTCATGGTTCTGGAGGTGAGAAGCCTGAGATGAGGGTGCCACTATGGCTGGGCTCTGGTGAGAGTTCTCTTTCTGCCTTACAGATGGGCCTTTCCTTGGTGCCTCTACATGAAGACGGAGATTGCTCACTCTCCCTTTTCTTCTAAGTCCACCAGTCCTATCAAACGAGGATCCCACCCTTCTGACTTCATTTCATCTTAATTACCTCCTAAAAACCCAGTCTCCAAATTAGAGGAGTTAGAGCTTCAACATATGGACACAATTCAGTCCATAGCAGGCATTTAGATATAATGGGAGCAGCCTGATCCAATGTCAGCAAAGACAATAATTATTCCTGCCATTTAGTGAATGTCTCCTGGGTGCCAGACACTGAGTGAAGCACTTTGTGTATAGCATCTCATTTAACCCATCCTCCATAAGCCTGGTATGAATAAATCCAGTTTTTAGATGAAGGTGCCTTCAAAAGTCTGAATAAAGCTATAAACCCTCTCCTTAGATGACTATACACAAACACAAAATTCTATATATAACTTTAGGGGGCTTCCCAGCCATCTAGAGTATGAAGTAATGTGAAAGCATAGGGTAAACATGGATTTCCCCTGGAGAATCAGTATCTCAAGTAGCCATATTATAGAATGAAAGCAACTTTTGCATAAATTTGTAAGCTAAAGCACATACATCAAAACAGCCTCCGTGTTTGCACAGCTTGTCCTGGGCTAAACCCGCAAGAGGACAAGCTCACAGTCCCACCTGGGGACAGTGAGGCTGCCCCAGTGCCCCTTCCTTTATGGAAATAGATTTGAGAGGGGAAGAGGAAAATGGCTTTTAAAGAGGTGCCAAAGGAACAGGCTGAGGACACAGGAGAGCAAGAGTCTAGAATTCAGAGACAGCCTGGGTCAGCAGATAAGGAAAGAACTGAAGCGGATCTGGCTTAACAGGAAGCGGGGGAGCAGCTGTCATCCCACGGGCCACCCCTCAGCAGCTCACTGTGCCCATGAGGTGGAGACACATCTCCATTGTTTTGTAAAGCAAAAAGTCCGGATCTTTATGTAAAATACCCGCTTTTCGAATGTCTCTGCCTTAGAAGACATACACCTTGGGGCGCCTGGGTGGCTCAGTCGGTTAAGTGTCTGACGTCAGCTCAGGTCATGATCTTGCAGTTCACGAGTTCAAGCCCTGCATCCGGCTTTGAGCTGTCAGCACAGAACCTAGAGCCTGCTTCGGGTTCCGTATCTCCCTTTCTCTCTGCCTCTCCCCTGCTTGTACTGTTCCTCTTTCTCTCAAAAATAAATTAAAAACATTAAAAGAAAAAAAAGACACGCAGCCTAAGAAGAATCTCATCCTTTATGAGCCTCAGTTTGTCCATCAGCAACATGGTAATTATAGGAAGATGAGTCTCATAGGATTTTTTCAGAAGATCCAAAGAAATAAGGTGTATAAAAATGCTTTGTAAACTATAAAGTGCTGTATAAGTGTTAACAGAGAAACCCATAAAAAACAAGTTCTCTCCAGTGGTAGTGACGTTCTATTAAATAGCTGTGTGTCACACACCTATAGAATCTGCACAATAGCAGGAGGGACCCTTTTAAGATGTAAATCAGATTATTCCCTCCCTGGTTTAAACTCTCCAATAGCTTCCCCTCCTCCTTATAAAATCAAAGCTAGGCACGATGTGGGTACTGTCAACCACTCTGACCTGACTTTCCCCTCATTAGGAGGCTCCAGCCACCACGTGCTTGTTTCTATTCCTCAAACACAAGAGGGTCTTTCTCTTCTGAGGGCCTTGGACCTAGGCAGCCATTTGGCTGGAACGTGCCGCCCCTGACCTTCTGCAGGCAGGCTCATCATGCAGCTCTCGGCTCAACATCACCTTCTGGGAGAGTGGAAGAGGCACCCCAGTCCAGGGGAGCCACCAATCACTCTCGGCAATAGCGCCCTCTCTTGTTCTTTTTTAAAAGTTAATTTATGTTGAGAGCACAAGCGCACACACTGGCACCCAAGCAGAGGAGGAGCAGAGAAGGAGGGAGAGAGAGAGAATCCCAAGCAGGCTCTGCACTGCCAGTGTGAAGCCCGGTGCTCAGCTCCATTCCATGAGCAGTGAGATCATGACTTAAGCTGAAATCAAGAGTCAGATGCCTAATCAACTGAGCCACCCCGGCGCCTCCACGCCCTTGTTAGCTCTTGACAGGGCTCTTCTGACTGATACGGTTCTAGATTTTTGCTGGCTTATGTAACAACTGTGTCACCCTGCTAGAGATCAGCCCCATTAGAAGGGACCTATGTAGTCTTATCCACTAGTGTATCCACCAGCCCCTGAAACAGGTCTGGTGCATAGTTGGAATGATAAACATCCATCAAAAGAATAAAGTCTTTCTTATTAAATGTTGATTTATTTTTGAGAGAGAGATAGAGTGAGAACAAGGGAAACACAGAGAGAGGGAGACACAGAATCCGAAACAGGCTCCAGGCTCTGAGCTAGCTGTCAGCACAGAGCCCGACTTGGGGCTCACTCACTAACTGTGAGATCATGACCTGAGCCAAAGTTGGATGCTTAACCGACTGAGCCACCCAGGCACCCCTCAAAAGAATAGTCTTAAAATTGGTATTACAGTAGAACATTTGGTAGAAGAAAGCACTTTGGACTGGACCAATGCGGTTTCCTGGGCCCCACTCCGGATATATCAAATCAGAATCCCTTTGAATGTGGTTTGGGTATCTGGACTTTTAACAAACATCTCAGGTGGGTATTTCTGATGTAGGTGACTTCAAAATACACTTTTTGAGGGGCACCTGGGTGGCTCAGTCAGTTAAGTGTCCGACTTCGGCTCAGGTCATGATCTCACGGTTCGTGGGTTTGAGCCCTGCATCGGGCTCTGTGCTGACAGCTCGGAGCCTGGAGCCTGCTTCAGATTCTGTATCTCCCTCTCTCTCTGACCCTCCCCTGATCATGCTGTCTCTCTCTCTCTTTCTCTCAGAAACAAATTTTAAAAAACATTTAAAATATTTTAAATTTTTTTTAAAAATTCAAAATACACTTTTTGAAAAGACTGGATTTAGAGGCCAAAGATCAAATTCTAGATCCCATTCATTTTCAGGAGGACTCTAAAGCTCTAATGGCTGGTAAAGTTCTTTGCTTATACCCAAACTTAGAGAAATACAGAGCCAAAGAGCTATTTTGCCCTGACTCCCATTGGGGGCTTGCAACGTGTGCATTCACAGATGGAAGCTCCATCCAAAATAGAGGCCTTCCTTTCAGCTTTCAATCCTTCATGGATTAAAGACAACTGCATTGCTCCCTTCAACATTCTGGCTTTTTAGCCATTCTTTGGCTGTGGCAACCTAGATGAACTTAAATATGTCCATGCCATTTTTAGACGCTAGGTTTTTATAAATGAATGAAAAATGCCACGATGGTCTGTTCAGCATAATTATATGATATGAATATTATTTTAAAATAATTTAAAAAATGACTACAGTTCCAGGGTCAAGCATTCAGGAATTTGATTTTATTTTTCAGCTCACCAAAATGAAGCAGACTTTTGTGAAAAGAATCGTGTGCAGAATCTCACAAAAGACTGATGTAGAAACTAAAAAAGACAGTATATTGATCTAGAGTAAAGATAATGATAAAAAAGGACTAACATGTATTAAACCCGGACCATCCCATACCATCTCATTTAATACCCCCTACTCTGTAAGTGGGGATCATGGTTCTCCCCATTTTATAAATGAGAATTGGTAACTTGCCCAAATTGCACAGTTACGACTTGGCAAACTTGGTTTTAAGCCCAGGCAGCTGGCTGACCCCAGGGCTGTGTACTTATCCACTGACTACACCATAGGGAAAGTCTCTTCTCCTCTGACACCATGCCAAAGCACTGATTCTTCATTTCCCGTGTTTCGCCCTGACCAACCAATTGCCCTTCCCATGGACACCTTCTCTTTTTAGATACAACACCATCAACTATGCCACCATGAAATTCCAGTTGCTTTCCCACTTTCTCCTCTTGAAAGTTCTTTCTCATATATCTAATCGCATCCATTAGTTATTGCTTCTGTAACTTAAGTCTTTAGATTTTGGCAGAGGGAGGGTCCCTAGCCTAGAATTCCTTTAAGGATCAACTAAAACTCCTAAATAGTTTTCCAGTCTGCTGATAGAAACTTAGGCTTGTATATTTATGCCATTGATTTTTTTTTTTATCTAAATACAAAACTTTACATATATCCCTGTGGGATTCCGTCTTGTGGTTTCAGACCAATGTTGGAGCTTGTCAAGATTAATTTAAATCTTGATTCTATCATCTGCAGTATTAGGTATTCCTCCCAGCTTTCTGTCATCTGTAGATTTTATTAAATGAAACATCTATTGCTTATGCAAATAATTGACAGAAATGTTGAACTACACGAAATCAAATACACATAACATGACAGGAAGAATTTTTTATTTTAAGTAAATTTTATGCCACTCATGGGGATTGAATTTATGGCCAGGAGATCAAGATTCTCATATTCTACTGACTGAGCCAGCAGATGCCCCTTACGAGGTATTTCCTCAAAAGGAATATAATACTGGACTGAGCATGAGGGATGTGAATTTAGTCACTAGAATTAACCCCAGATGTGCTATTGAAAAGAGCGCTGTCCGATCCTTCTCCTGACATTCTCCGGGCCACCATATTCAAGCAGATGCACTGTGTCATTATCACCACTTCTGATGCACCTTTTCATATACTTCCTTACCCTCTACAATTCATCGTCTGAACAGTCAACAAACATTTATTGATTACTTACCGAGTAAACATCGCTGAGCATATATGCTAATTGAGGAAAATAAATGAACTAATCACCATGGTGATTCTCTGAGGTCAGGAAAGTCTTCCTAAGGAGGTGCACCTGCCTTAAAGTTGAAAGTCAAGCATGAATTGGCCACACGAGGAGTTGAAGGTGGAGAAGTCATCATGAGCTAGGGTCTCAAAGCCCCTACGCCATGTTAGAAGGCTGGATTTTATTTTAATTACATTAAATGTATTCATCATGACCCTTGTCTATGAAGTCTTCCCCACTCACCTCAACTTTCACCAATCCTGGCTGCCTCAAAAATCCTACAGCAGCTGTTCCCCATCCCAGTGGCAGGTTGCCCTTAACCACATACTCATATTTTTACCTCATTAACATGTACATGTATCTTTCAGCCCTCCATTCGTGAAAGGGTATTGAAGACTGACCTATGTCTTGCATCCCTACCACGAGCCCTCATACCATCTCATACAGTTTTAAGCACCAGGATGGCAGTGCACAGATTCCTGATGAATCGAACAGGGGCAACAGCAGTAAGTGACAATAGCAGTGAGAGATCAGAGGGAAGGGTGATAACCAGGAAAAATGGCGCACGTGGCGAGGGGGCTGGATGGCTGGGAGGGAAGCTCCACAGGGCAGGGATCATATTGATGATGTTCCTTCTTGGTGCCAAGCGACCAGCCGAATGCCCCATTTTATCTTTTGATAAACAAATAAAATGTGTTCCAATTTTCTCAAAAGAACTGTAAGTCATACTTACTATATGTTTAGTCCTACATCCCAAGTACAGAATATGCCTTTGGAACACTCCATTTATGTTCCTGGGTTGTGAGCTGGTGTTAATTTTATGCACAATTTCTTTATACATGTCAGTATGTACTTTTGAGGATATGCCAAGCTGGGTTCGTACACAAACTGGTCTGATTATTGTACTTTATCTAGTAAGTCAGGATACGTAGACAACAGATGGAAAATAGACTGAAAAGTCAGGTTGATTGAGAACGGCTGGCTCGGCTCTGTGGGAAAATGAGGCACAATCTACTGGTGATGTCTACTGACCACAGGTGAAGGATATGGTAATTGGAAGGCACCGGGCCATCCATATGCCTTCCCTGATAGATACTGCCTTTAATGTGGATTAAAGATTTTTGGCACAATCTAAATGCTCAACATGAAACTTCACCTTACAAACTGTGTGCATAGGACTCCATCTTTTCACTTTCTTATTATAAAATAAAATACATATATCTAAAACATATTACTAAACAAAAATATGTAAGATATACATATACAGTTCAACAATTTGCCCAAAGTGAACATGTGTGATCCTACCACCCAGGTCGAGAAATAGAACATGATCAATTTCTTACAAACTCCTCTTTTTCCTCCTCCTGCCCACCGTTAGCCTGATTTTTAAGGATATCACTTTCTCGCTTTCCTTTCCAGTCTTACCACCTAAGCTGTATCCCCAAGCACCATAATTTGGTTTTGCTTTTTTTTTTATTTTGGGGATTTTATATAAATTGAATCATATACTATACATTCTTTTGTGTGTGGCTTATTTTGATCAATATTATGTTTGTGAGCTGAATTGGTTTTGCTGCAGGTAGCTATAGCTCATTCATTTTTCACCGTTGTATTAAAAGTGTGAATATATGACCATTTTACTTGTCCAATCTACAAATGACTGGCATTTAGATTGTTACCAATTTGTGACTAGTTTAAATAATGTTGCTGTGAACTTTCTTATGTGTGTTTCTAGAAGCACACTTTTCTGTTGGATCTATGCCTAGAGAGTAATTGTTCATAAGGTCATAAGGTATTCTCATGTTCAATGCCAAACTGATTTCCATAGTGGTTGCTTCATTGTCACTTCCGCCAGCAATGTATGACAATGTCAGGTGCTCCGCATTCTGACCAACTGCTGGTCTTGTGGTCTAGTAATTTTAGCCCCTCTCATATGTGTGTGAGATTTTATTGTGGTCTGAATTTTTATCTCCTAATGACTAAGGACCATCTTTTATATAATTTTTGACCGTTTGAATATCCTCTTTTGTGAAATGCCAATTCAGGCCCGTGTGCCAGATTCGTCATGTTCCTTTTTAAATTACAGGAGTTACTTTTATCTATTCTAGACATGAGCCTTTATGAGCTATATCTGTTACAAACATCTTCTCCTGTTGGTGGCTTCCTTCCTTTCCACTCTCCTAGTGGTGTACTCAGAAGAAAATAAATTCTTAATTTTATGTGATCCTTTATATCAATATTTCTCTTTAAAGTTTGTGCTTCATTTTGTCCACTCTAAGAAGCATTTCCCCATCCTAAGGTTGTGAAGATATGCTATATTATTTTCTTGAGCCTTCATTGTTTCATCCGTCACTTTTAGAGCTACAACTACCTGGAATTTATTCATCTGTTTGTTGTTTGGGGGTCTACTGTGAAGCAGGGAGTCATTTCATTCTTTCCAAAAGGACAGCCACTGACCCAGTATCGAAAAAATCTCTTCTGAAGCAGTGTTTTTGTTTGGAATCAAGTGGCCATGTATGTATGGGTTCCTGGGATTATACCTATTTTATCTTTGTATCCAGGTGGCAATGACATAGTGATCTCTGTAGTCTTCCCATCCAGCAGAGCACATTCTCCCACTATTCCTCTTCATCAGATGTATTGGTTGTTCTTGGCCATTTGCATTGAAATATGCATTTAGAATACTCTTTTCAAAGTACCATTTCAAAAATTCAGTTGGGATTTTTTTTTTCTTTCATAGTTTATTGTCAGGCTGGTTTCCATATAACACCTAGTGCTCATCCCCACAAGTACCCTCCTCCATGCTCATCACTCCCCTTCCCCTCCCTCCCACCCATCAGCCCTCAGTTTGTTCTCAGTATTCAAGAGTCTCTCATGGTTTGCCTCCCTCCCTNTTATTGTTTTCTTGATGTTTATTTCTGTGTATTTGAGATTTTTAATATTATATTTTTTATAATTTTTTTTATTTCTGAGAGAGAGAGAGACAGCGTGAGCAGGGGAGGGCCAGAGACAGAGGGAGATACAGAATCTGAAGCAGGCTCCAGGCTCTGAGCTAGCTGTCAGTACAGAGCCTGATGTGGGGCTTGAACCCACGAACCGTGAGATCATGACCTGAGCCGAAGTCAGACACTTAACCGACTGAGCCACCCAGACGCCTCAAGACTTTTAATATTATTTAAAAGGTCACATTTTTAAAATTTAATTTTATAATTAAAGCTGGTATATAGAAATGCCATTTTTTTGTATACTAATCTCGTATCCAATGATCTGCTAAGCTCACTTATTTCAATAATGCATACATATTTTGGACTTTACATATCTATTGGTATCATATACAAGTAATAATTAATTTCTCCCCTTCTAATCCTCATACATTTCATTTCTTTTGTTGTCTTGCTATACTAACTAGGATCAGTACAATAGTGAATGGACTAGAGTATTAGTGATAGTAGTTATCCTTATGTTGTGTCCAGAGTCAAAGCTTTTAATATTTTATCATTAAGTATAGTGTTTGCTGTGGGGTTTTGGTAGCTACTCTTTTCTTAAGGAAATTTCTTTGTATTCCTTCTTTGCTAGGGTTTTCTTTTTAATCATAAATGGATGTTGAATTTTATCAGATACTTTTTCTGCATGTATTTAGATGATCACATCATTTGTCTCTTTTATCCAGCAAACGTAGTATATTTGTTGAGTTTGAAATAGCAAACCAACCTTGAATTCCTGGAATAAACCCAAACTGGTAATGATTTATTATCCTTTTTTATATTGCTGAAATTTCTTTGCTAATATTTTGGTTTGAGTTTTTACACCTATATTCATAAGAGAAATTGGCATATAATTTTATTTTCTCAAACCATCCTCATCAGTATTAAGGTAATGCTGACTCTATAAATCAAATAGAGTATTACTCCTCTTTTTCTATTCTCTGGAAGGGTTTTTGGAAGATTGGCAATATTTCTTCTTTAAATGATAGGTAAAATTCGAAAGCCATCTCATTCTAGAATTTTCTTTGCAAAAAGGTTTTTAAGTATGGATTCAACTTCTCTAATAATTATCAAACAATTCACACTTCTTCCTCTTATTCATTTGGTAAGTTGTGTTTTTTAGGGAATTTGTCTATTTCATCCAAACTCTCAAATGTAGTAGCACAGTTATTCATACTATCCTTTCAGGAATTTTTTTAGTGTGTGTAATACCTGTAATCATGTCTTCTTTTTCATTGGTGACATCGATTGTTTTCTGCATTCTGTTTTTTCCTCAATCAGCCATGAGGGATTCATGAGGGATTTATTAACTTTATTAGCCTTTCAAATAACTTTTGGATTTGTTGATCCTTTCTACTCTGTTTGTTTTCTATTTCATTTGTTTCTGCTCTTGTCTTTATGATTTCCTACTTTCTATTTTATTTGAGTTTAAGTTTCAGCTTTATCTCTAAAGTATTGCAATAGATAATCAGGTTATTGATTTTCAGCCTTTCTTCTTTTCTAATAGATGCATTTGAAGCTACAGATTTTCCTCTCAACTTGACTTTAGCTGTATCTCACAAGTCTAGACACATATTTCTCATTAATATTTAGTTTAAATTAGTTTCTTTTTTAATTGTTTAATGTTTATTCATTTTTGAGAGAGAGAAGACAGAGCATGAGCAAGGGAGACAGAGAGGGGGAGACATAGAATTTGAAGCAGGCTCCAGGCTCTGAGCTGTCAGCACAGAGCCCAATGCAGGCCTCAAACTCACAGACCGTAAGAATATGACCTGAGCCGAAGTCAGACGCTTCACTGACTGAACCACCCAGGTGTCCCAACTTTTCCATATTTCTATGCTTAGGTATGCCTCTTACAAATATGTTAAATATAACAATTTTAAAGTCTGTGTCTTGTGATTCCTATATCTGGAATCTCGGTGGGTCTGTTTCTGTTGCCTATTTGTTTTGTTAGTTTTCATTCCTGCCATCTTGTCTCCTCACATGCCTACTTATTTTCTTTTATTGCTTAATAGTTATTGTAATTGAGCATTTGTTCCTAGATTAATTTGTGGCCTAGGATAACATTATCTTGCCCACAGAAGATTTACATTTGTCTCTGCCTTCAAGCCATAGTCCCTTTGATCCAACTTAAGGATGATTCAGAACTAGTCTTAGTCCCTGCTGGGCCTCTCTATTTCTGGTTCACTCTGCTCCCAATCACCAATCTCTCCCTGCCTGGTCCCACCCCTCAGCTCTCCTCTCTTGAATTCGTAAAGTCCCCTTGTGGAAGAGTAGTTCAAACGCTGAGCTTACTTCTTGGGCTCCACTCACCTCTAGCCCCCACCTAGGTCATTCTTCACTACTTGTCACTTCTCTAATGGCTTAAAGCAGATATTATTGTATCTTCACCAGCTTGTCTCATTGTCCTCAGCAAGATGATCAGTCCAAATTACCTTGTCCATCATTACTAGATAGATGTCCAAGTCTGTCCCATTTGTTTTGATAAAATTGGGAGGATAACTTATATTACATACATACACACACACACATATATATAACATTTTCATACATAATAAATTACATTTCTTGTTATGCTTTCTTATTATGATTGCTTTCTTTTTTTTTTAATATTTTTGATTTATTTCTAGGAGAGAGAGAGAGACAGCATGAGCAGGGGAGGGTCAGAGAGAGAGGGAGTCACAGACTAAACAGGCTCCAGGCTCTGAGCTGGCAGTCAGCACAGAGCCCGACGCGGGGCTCGAACCCACGAACCGCGAGATCATGACCCAAGCGAAAGTCGGACGCTTAACCGACTAAGCCACAGGCGCCCCTATTATGATTGCTTTCTTATTACAAAAGTTTCCATTCCCACTGTCAAAAATTTAGAAAATAGAAACATAAAAAGGAAGAAAATAAAAATCACTTGCAAGTTCACCATTCTGAGATATATTTCCTTCTTATCGTCTTCCTATGCGTATATACATTTTTAAGAAAAATAAGATCACACTATACTTATTTTGTAATAGAATTTATTCATTTACTATATCACAACATCTTGATAGCGTTACGGTATTCTAGTGTGTATATATACCATATTTCATTTGAACAATTCCATAAAAGTGTATATCAGAATTTTTCTAACTATTCATGATTATAAAACCACTGTCACAGACCTCATTTTGTCAAATATTTGAACAGTTCCTCATTATATCCTTAGGACAAATTCCTACAAGTGGAGTTGCTGTTCAAAAGATACAAAACACCGTATATATTGTCAACTTTTCCTCCAGAAGAGCATTATCGATGTACGCTTCTACCAACAATGCTTCAGAGCAATAATGTTCAGTTCCTTAAATCAGATTAGAACTTCTGAGAAATTATTTCCTTATAAACATAGCTGAGATTTGTCATTGTAAAGCAATTTAAAAAGGCTTCTAACTGTTCTCTGTCCTGTCTTCTGCTATCATTTTGACTTCGATCTCCTCATTGGTATGTAAAATAAGCCACCAGCTTGGGGATTGGAGGGACTTAGGGGCTTAGCATTGGAGGCCAACCATTTCCAGGAGGGTAAGAGGACTGTATGAAAGCTGGTTTACTGAGGATCACCAGGGATGAAAAAACGGACTTCCAGCCCTCCAGTGGCCAAAGTCTCTTTTTTTAATGCTTATTTTTGAGACAGAGACAGAGTGTGAGTGGGGGAGGGGTAGCAAGAGAGTGGGAGACACAGGATCAGAAGTAGGCTCCTGGCTCTGAGCTGTCAGCACAGGGCCCGATGGGATTCAAACTCACGAACTGTGAGACCATGATCTGAGCTGAAGTTGGATGCTTAATTGGCTGAGCCACCCAGGTGCCCCCACATATTCTTTATTAAAAAGCAGACAAAATAGATGAGTAAAATACTCCTTTTTGGTAACTCAGAAATTAGTATAATACCTAAGCAACACCCTAAAATAGGCAAACTTCGGTTTGAACTCCCCTGTACTAACAAAGTCCAAACTCCTTAACAAAAATCTTTTGAGCTCTGACCTACCTCTCCTTCCTAGATCCCAAACTGACACTTTAACAGCCAGAAATAGTGACCTCCTTTCAGTTCCTAGATAGACCCATGCTTTCTCTCTTCTTCTTTTTCTTCCCTGTACCATGAATATAGTGTCCTTTGCATGGAATGCCCTTCTGCTATTCACTATCAACTCAACTTATCCTTCAAAATTCAGCTCTGGAGTCAGTCACCTCCCCCAGGAAATTTCCCATGACTCCCGCAGTCTGGTATGGGAGTCGCTCCTGTCTTATCGTGGTCTCTATAGCTCATCTCCATCACTCTTTGGTACTCCTCTGCTTACTTGTCAGTGTCACCCACTGCATTAAGAACTCATGAGGGATGCCTGGGTGGCTCAGTCAGTTAAGCAACTGACTCTTGATTTCCGCTCATATCATGATCTCACAGTCATAAGACAGAGCCCTGTGTCAAGTGCCGCATTGGGCTCCATGCTCAACATGGAGCCTGCTTGTAATTCTGTCTCTCCCTTTCTCACGTTCTCGCTGCCTCTCCCCAACTTGATCTAGTGTGCACTTGCTCTCTCTCTATCTCAAATAAATAAATAAACCAAAAAATTTTTTTAAAAAAAGAACTCATGATGCCAAGGACTATGTCTTATTTTACCTCATAATATCCTGAGCACTGTACCTGGGAAAATGCTCATTAAACTCTTTCCTTCCCCCAGAGACATTCTTCCATTCATTCCCCCCAAGTCCAGGATTTTCATCTTCCTTTTTTTTTTTAAATTNTCTCTATCTCAAATAAATAAATAAACCAAAAAATTTTTTTAAAAAAAGAACTCATGATGCCAAGGACTATGTCTTATTTTACCTCATNGTGACTGAGCCACCCAGGGGCCCCTCATCTTCTTTAGTAAAGAAAATCAACCTAAAAACCTTAAAGTATTGGTGGGTTGTAGTAGCATAACATTCTAGAATGATATATTTGGGGGGGGGGGGGGAAGAGGAAATAAAAACNGTAAGTAATCACAAGCCAAGCCCTTTATACGGCAAAGAAGCTAAATTTCAGGAAGCTGAAGTGACTCATCTACAGTCATACTGCAGCTTCACAACCAAACTAGGATGAGAATCCAGGCTTCTGGTTTCTAGACCAATATGCTTCCCACTGAATTATGGATCTCAGGACCAGCCCAGAAGAGATAGTGCTCAACTCATAGAAAGGAATCTACTGGCGGGTGCTCAAATGTCACGGCCCCCATACTAGAGAAATAGCTAGCATCTCTCATACGATGCTACACATGCCTACTCAAACTGAGAAAAGGGAAATTCTGCAATATTAACATGGAGAAAACAGACTATATTTCACTATATATTCTTTAAAGAAGATTTTGTTCTGTGTTCATTCTTGTGCCTCTTCATTAAGGTGTTGAAACCTAATCTTAGTCTTTTTGAAGACAGAGAAGTAGACACACTAAGCTACGCATGCTTTTTAAACTAGATGTTGATATAATCAAACCTGAGTTTCAAAAGTGAGTTACTTTTCTTGGCTTATGTACTGTTGAAGAACTGTCCTATGGAAAATAGCAGATATCTATTTCTGAAATATATCATGATGCTAGCTAATAAGTTAACATCAACAACAATATCTACCTGTCAACTGTCTTTTATAACTCTAATAATGGTGTTTTAGCATTATTTCTAAATATTATTAGAAAAAAAATAGTAAGAAGTATTGTATAACTATGGTCCTGGCTTAGACCAGGGGACAGCAGAGCAGGATGGGAATAGCATAGGCCCTGGGGCCAGACTGCCTTGACCTTGGATCGGTGGCTTCCAGCTAACTTTGAGCACATTGCTTAGCATCTCTGTGCCTGAGCTTTTTCATCTGGACAATGAGGATGTCAATACATGTTTCAGTTGCTGGTTCGAGAATTAAATAAGATAATAGTTGTAAAGTACTTAGAACAATGCAAGGCACAGGGTGAGGCTTAGAATTCGTTATTATAGTAGGGGCTCTGTAAACAAGTGTAAGTTGAAAATAATCAACAGACCCATCTGGGAGCAGAGGTTAGCTACTCATGCGTCTGAATGCAAAGCTCCTGCTATTGAAATAATTTTGGAAAATAGAATATATCCCCCATTGACCCCCTATAATATTCTGCCACATGAGGCCCATGAAAGAAAACTTGATGAAATACAGGCAATAAATGTTATCACGTAACTATCCATAAATTCTGGATTTCCACAAAGCAGTTCTTTCGCATCATAATTAAGGGTTTGAAAGTCAAATGATTTAAGTGCTAGTTTTAATTACCGCTTGGTGAACTTTAGTGTGTTAGAATTGTCACAACTTTCCTTAAGGATTACTCTGAAGCCAGGCAATACAGTGGGAAATTATTAACTCCTACTTTGGTACAGCAATTATCTGCATTACAAGGTTTATGCAATTAGCTGTTTAAGATGTCATTATATTTTGCCATCTGGTACACAGGAGTTTATGCATATGAACAGGCACGTGTTGAAGTGATTTTCACTATATGACTTGTTCTCAACCCAAGTCATCTCTCTAATGAGGGGAAGTTACCGTGCACCGTACATTAGTGGCAGGTGCACACTATCAAGCTTCATTTTCATTGAAGACCTTCATTTTTCCATTTTAAAGTATTCTGCACAAGTGCTGGAAAATTAATTAGTCGTTTGCAATTGAACAACGCCTGCAGACTTGTTCCTTAGCAGTTAGAGGGGGGCACGGATCCAGTTGGGGGGCCACTCCTCCTCCTCACACGGAAGGTTGCAAGGACCCTTCGTTCATTCGATGAAAAGAGCCAGAGCGTGAACCCCTGCAGTAGCCCGGCTCTCGCCAAGAGGGAAAGTGGGCCTCGCTGCAGGGCCTTCTGAGCCCTGCGGGGTCAGCACTCCTCACGCACACACACACACACACACACACACACACTTTCCAGCAGAGGGAACACGACGGGGACAGGGACGCTGCACNCGCTGGGTAAAAGGAGGCGCGCTTCGGGGCCTCATTAACTTTTCACCCCGTTCACAAACAGAAAGCCCGACTCTGAAAAGTATCTTGCAACTCCGCCGGCCTTCTGTGCGCGCAGAAAGGCGCAGCTGAAAGAGGCTGGGGTGGCGATAGGAACCGGTGCCCTCCCCGGGCACCCCGGCAGCGTCCCCGGGCGAGCGCGCTGCCCAGGCCGGGGTGCTGGGCTCCCCCGGCCGTGCCCTCCGCGCGACCAGCGTGGAGGGCGAGAGGGACCCCGGGCTCCGGAGGCAGGAAAGAGACAAACGCCACATCGGAACGGCAGCGGATGCAGGCGGCCCGGCTCCGCCCGGCGCACCTGCCCCTCGGCGGGCCGCGGGGGAGCTCCCGGGAGCGGGGGCCTGCGGCGCGGGGAGAGGAGCGGACGCCGGTCTCAGCCTCTCTCTGCCCGGTGCCTGCCGTCGAGGCTTTGTTGGAATCTTCTAGGGAACCAAGCCCCCCCACCCCGCCACCCCAGGGAAGGCTCGCGAACCCCGCGCGGGCACCCTGGCGGAGCCGGCCGGCGCTGCCATGGAAATGCGGCACCGCCTAACGAGCTAGGCCCGCTGCTTCCCTTGGGAGAGTTGGGGGTCGCAGTCGCAAGTCGGGTGGCTCTCGAGTTCCCTGAAAAACATTCTCTCCCCGCCGCCACCACCACCCTACGTTGTGCCCCTAACATTGCTACCGTCTCCTGCCCTCCCCCCCCCATACACACCCACAGCGCGCACGTGTTTCCTCTTTCCCAGTCGGTGTACCAGGAAGAGAGCCTAGGTTCAGCCCCAGCGGTTGGTGTTCTGACCACAGGGAAGTGTGGGTTTGTCAGAGCTGAGGCAAGAAGATGCCGCCTTAAGCCTTTTGCTTGGGGCCTGAGGGTGACAGCCAGGGGATGGAGGGAGGAGTTTCTGGCTGAACCTGCCCCTTGTGACACATTTCTGCGCCACTTTGTTGTGGGGGACGGGAGAGAGCAAGAAGTGAGGGCAGGTTAGATGCCTTACAAGCAACCAACCAGTATTTCTAGATAGACAACAATGTGTAAAGCACTGACCCAGGCACTGGCAGCCACTCAGAATGAGAATAAGAATTTGCAAGCTGATTAGAGAGAGCAAACTTCAGAAAAGGAATAAATTGGGGCGCCTGGGTGGCTTAGTCGGTTGAGCGTCCGACTTTCGCTTGGGTCATGATCTCGCGGTTCGTGGGTTCGAGCCCCGCGTCGGGCTCTGTGCTGACTGCCAGCTCAGAGCCTGGAGCCTGTTTCAGTCTGTGACTCCCTCTCTCTCTGACCCTCCCCTGCTCACGCTGTCTCTCTCTCTCTCTCTCTCTCTCTCTCTCCTAGAAATAAATAAAACATTAAAAAAAAAGAAGAAAAGGAATAAATTGGTTTGATTGAATATTCAAATGGTGCCGCCAGGCTGGATGTACAAATAAAGGGTGAATAAAACCAGAATTGACTTTTGGAGTCTCAGGATTTCTGTACCTGGGTATCCCTGCAAGTGAATTGTATATTAGAGGTTGTTCTCTGTAGGCTCAAGACAGAAAACAGACACTTAATAAAGCCTGAGATGAGGGTGCCAAGAAAAAGAGCCTATCATTCCTACTGGACGACAAAGTTGGAAAAGTAAATCCAGGCCAGATTGAGAAGGCTGAGGGACTGGACATTGAATGAATAAAGCAGGAAAACGTGTTTTCAGGCCAGACTGGACTAGGTCTAAGTCTCCTCTGTACCTCTTGCCATTTGTAGTTGAGTCTCTGTTCCCATCTGTGAAGTGGGAGAATTGTGCTGCAACGTTAATGAAGATTATATGGGTCAAATAAGACAATGTCCTTGGCCTGAATACATTCAGTGTTAATATAACCCCTTTTTCTCTTTCAAATATTTCAGAATGCCCACATGATCTTCAAGCTTCTTCAGAGCATCTTTAAACATTCTTCGAATAAACATGTGGCTGTGCCCCTCCTGTTTAAATTCAGTCCACGTTCTTGCCTCCAGACACACTAGTCCATGCTACACTACCATCTTTTGTAGCATAAAAATCTTTGGAAATACTGCTTTTTACTACAGGATTCTAGTAATTGACTTTCTGAGTGACTATCCCATCAGATTGGACCATCTAATGCCCATAATATGTAACATCGGTTTATTAGACTCTCACCAATGGCTTTGGCAGAAAACTCAGTTCTCCACGATCAGGAACTGCAATTCAGCCTCTCAAACAAACCCCTAGACATGTCTGTTGTAAAAAGTCCTTCCATTTTATTAAGTATATGCTTTTCCAAAGCTGAGCCTACACAGGACAACCACTGACCTGCAGCTGACTTGGGGAGATACCTATATTCAGAAGTTCTAAGACTGGGACTGGGGCAGGTCAACACTAATGAGTTTCAAGGTGGCTTATCGATTGAATCCACCCTTTTATTACTAAAAAGAGCCCTGGACTGCTCACTGTTGGAGAAGGATACCAAAAAGGAGAGGCTAAGATCTCCAGGATGTAGATATACACTCATACACACACTTACGATGACTGATATATGGTTCCATGACATAGAAGCACAGTTCCACATTACCCCATTTTAAAGATGAAGAAATAAAGACATGAGGTTACAAGGTATAATTGATTCACCTTTTTTTTCTTCTACTTAAAAGAAATTTCCCATTCCAGGGTCCTCTGGCTGGCTCAGTTAGTAGAGCATGTGACTCTTGATCTCAGGGTCATGAGATCAAGACCCATGTTGGGCATAGAGTGTACTTTTTAAAAAATTCCTATTCCAGATATTTCAGAATCTACCTTTAACAGCAGTTTATTAAGCACCTCCTATTGCTTGGTTACTATATTAAGTAATTTTGAATATGAGGTCTCCTGTAATTCTCACAACACCTCTGTGAAGTCAGACTTCAAGTTCTCTCATCACAGAAGAGGAAATATTGGTTCAGAGACTTCAGGGGACTCCATTAACATCCCACAGAGAAGTGGTGGGGCCAGGTCATGGAGAGCCCAGATCTTCTGACTACACATCTAGATGCCTTCTGATGCACCACAACTTAGGGTGGTCCCAACTAGTGTTAGCACACTTCAAAAAGTTATCTAGGGGTGCCTGGGTGGCTCAGTCAATTAAGCATCCGATTTCGGCTCAGGTCATGGTCTCGCAAGTTTGTGAGTTTGAACCCTACATCAGGCCCTGTACTGACAGCTCAGAGCCTGGAGCCTGGAGCCTGCTTCAGATTCTGTGTCTCTCTTCCTCTCTGCCCTTCCCCTGCTCATACTCTGTCTCTCTCTATCTGTCAATAATAAATAAACATAAAATTTTTTCTTTAAAAAAAAAAAAAAGAAAAAGTTATCCAGAAAGGTCTGACAGGAGAAGTGGACACCTTGGTGTTTTCGCTGCATTGGAGGTATAGTAAATAGTAAAGGTCGGTGCTAATAGCCTTAGTAATGGTAGAGTATGACAATGTTTCCTAAGGAAATATTGATGGTGGAAGAAGGAGCAAGGGTATGAAGGGAGAAGCCAAAGAATGAGCTGATTTACACTCTCATAAATATGAATAACATCAAATAAAGAAATATGACCAAATCAACCAAATATCATTATAACAAATACCATTACACTGAGAAGTTTGGCTATTGCCAAATCCTGGTATTTGACCTTGGCAGATAGTGCTTTGGTGATTTCGTTATAAGAATTATTTAGTAAGTATCTTTGTACATTAAATATTCTTGCTGGTTTGTGTCCAGGTAATAGCAACATTTTATGTTGAAAGGACTGGACTGTTCGTGGAGGAGAGCTACACTCTTTTCATTGTTTTTGTTTTTCCATTGTGCAGCAATTACTCATTAGTTCCCTTTCTTCTTACCTACCTAAGTAGCAAATCAAACCATCATTCCTCCCCAGAAAAACTCCCTTTCACATCTGAGAATAACTAACCATACAAAAGGCCTGAGAGTTAAATGATAAAATGCTTTCGGTTGGGGCCCTGTGTGTAAATGTGTGCATTACATTTCTTTTTCCTACTGGGGCCCGCCATGATGCTTCTGCTTGCCAAGGCATTCATTATCAAGACCTCGGACTTCAACTGCATTTCACCTTCAGCTTCTATACATTGTTTCCAATAATACAATAGATTTTCATTTTGAAACAGATGTTACAGGAGATTCTTGAGCAGGAAAACCCCTCTGTGTAACTAACACCATAAAGTTATCAAATTTAAGGTCGGATGGCTTTGGATTGTGGGTTTGGGGAAACCAGTTGGTGATTCGTTAAGAAGAAAAACATCTTAAAACCAATACATACTTGTGGAATGCATTTTACATGTGCCAAATGTTCTAGGTGCTAACAGAGACATAACAGAGTTTATATTCTAAGCTTTAGAGTAGAAACTTCTCCTCTTCCATTCCCCAGAGCCATGCCTTAGTGCTGTTATAATAAAGTGATGCCTATCCTAGCTCAGGTGTTGAGCTGAAATATTTCTTTCTGAAATTACTATCTTCATCCTAGAGTTTTAATGTTACTCACTTCATCATCCTTAGGCATAGTTTTATGAATGAATGAATGAATGAATGAATGGAGAAAAGACTTTAGGAAAGGTGGGAGCTACAGCTGCACTTCACACAGTCACACATATATGTATTTATAAGAGACAGCTTTGTACTTGCTTAGAAGGTGGTAACAAAAATTTTAACTAAATGAGGTACTAGTAAATAGTAATAGTAAGTGATCCGGAAATAGGTTATTGTTTGTCTATGGGAAGGGATTAGCTACAGAGTAGTTATTAAAACCTCCGCTAACCCATCCCTCTATCCTAATCAGGCGCTCAAGCCTCTTTGGCTCCCTTTATCTTATTCTAAGGCCCTAATCTACGAGAAACAGCAAGCAGCTAGCCAGTCTTGTGTGTTCGATTTCTTAGGATAAAAAACCGTTTTTTCATATTAGAAATAGGTGAAAACTCGCTACAAGCCACCATCGTTCCTCACCTACTTAACTCATTTAATTTTCACAAGAACCCTCCCCCCCAGACAGATCCAGGTCCCCCACCCCCCTTCTGAAGGTGGAGCGTGTCTATGAAACCTTTTGTACACTGAAATGGTGTAAAGCAAAGACGCAAGTACGTTATAGCCTATGGCAAAAACATTTTGGTGCTCCCAAACCCAAAATATAAGCTCTCCTAGGCCGTTCTGATACCTTACCACGCATTTTGCTAAATATGAAATGAGCACAGTGGCTCACTGAGAAGTCAAAGCTTTAGGGGCTGGACGCTGAGATGCGGACTGTAGTTCCCGGGGCAGGAGCTTGGCGGCGCCACTCTGGCTGCTCAGGGCGCTCGCTGCCTGTTTAAGGGCTGCCCATAACACAAACGCTGATTGCTAGTTTTGCTTTTTCCTAAAAGCTAGAGTCCTCTTCCATTTCTTTCTGCTTTCGAAAACTGGTACCAAGGTAGTAGGTCTTTCATAAAAGTCATGTGGCTGACGCGTACTTCCGAAAGCGAGGGATAAATTGTACCACTGGCTCCTTTTAAAGGATGAGGAAACCAAGACTCAGAAAGGTTAAGCAGCGTGTCCAAGGCCACACAGCTACTCTTCTCAGAGAAACACGCTGCACTCCCTGAGACTAGCCTGGAGGAGATGCTGCCTTGGTATAATAACCCAGTTCCTGTATTTGCTCCCCCAATTCCCCAGCCCTCAAACGTTCATTCCCGGGGCCCCCAGGACGCTTGCTGCTGCCAAGACCCGCGTAACTAGAGGGCAGAGCCCAGACGCCGGAGCTCAGAGGCGGCTCTGCACCAAGCAGGCCCTGCTTAGAGGGGCCGCAGTACTTGAGAGGCGGCTCCCGCTCCCTCCTGCTGCCTGGAGCTCGCCTGTAGGTGGCGCCCTGATTCGCTCAGGGGAACTTGGAGAACGTGGACACGGGTCACCAGCTGCCTCCCCTAAAGGCCAATTAAAATAGTGTCTTGGCTGGAGCTGTGCGGAGGAGCCTTGGCAGCAGTGTGGCCGTGCCCCCTGCCCGTCTCTCTTCCTCCCTCCCCCACGCGGGGCTGGCGCGCCGGGCGAGCCGTCAGCCTGGGCTTCCTCCAAGGCTGGGTTNCTGGTGTTCGTGCCTGGAGCCCCGGGCCTGGAGCCTGCCCCTCCGCTCACTCCCCGCACCCCCTTTTGCCGGCAGCTGGAGCGGGGGCGGAGGGTTGGGGGAGAGTGTGACCCCGTGAGTGCTGGNCGCGGTCTCCGCAGGGTCTTCCTTCCCTCCAGCCCCTCCCTAGGAAACCAAGATTTCGCAGCAAAGTTGAATTCCCGGATTTTAATTACAAGCCACTCGGGTGGGAGACGGCTGAGCAATTGGGCATCGGGATGGAGGGGACATTCCTATNTCCCTCGTGCGGCCAAGAGACAGGGACTTAGGGGATTTTCATTAGCACCGCATTATAAGGATCATCCTCCTCCAAAGTCCTTGCTATAGAGGCTCTTGAATGAATGGTAAATGATTTGCTCCATTTGTAGTTTCTGGAGAAGATATTCTCAGAACTTTTGAAACCGAGCGCTTTAGCTAGGGAGCGAGTACGTGGAGACTCACTACCTGCAGACTCGTTTGGTGAGAATTGCTGAGTGGGTTAGTGAGGACACGGGGGAAGAGATAGAAGTGGAATCGCGTGAAGCTGCACGATTTAGTAAGAAGAATAGCTTTAAAAAAGTAATCTACATAAAGTTTATTCTTTTGCTTGGAGTCCTCTTCCTTGATCTGAGAAAATAAAATACATGAGAACTGGGTGGCCGTGGTGTTTTCCAATTAACATTTATTACACTTTCTCAAAGAAGTTGAAAGAATTAGTTTGGTGAATTTTAAGAACAATAGTTGCTGTCATTACCGGCAGCAAAGATGTAGCGAACTGAGCGGTAGTTTCCCGAAGAGCTTGGTTGCAACATTAACTTTCAAATTTAGTGTCTACCTCATTTTTTAAAAAAGGGGAGGGGGGTGTTTTTAGGGAACACTGAAAAGGAAAGAGACCAAAGGGGAAAATAGAGCCGTGGAAACAAAAAGAAGGAGGCGAGATTAGCTGTAACAGTCTGGTCTTCAATGAGTCCCCCGTCGGCGTCCTAATGCACCACACATTTCTGGTAGTGTTAACTTTATCAGGAATATTGGTGGGCCTGGTCTCTAAGCACTTCCTAAGAAAGGACAGACAGACTAAAATGTTTTCCCTTTTGTGAAGGTTTAGCACTTGCTACATTAAGTAGCACTAACGGAAAAAGGGGTCCTCCGGCTCTCATGGGCTGCTTTAAAATCTGCAGGTGTACCTAACATCCCCAACGCCCAGCATCCCTGGCGCTGGAAGAGGGACCTGCTGGTGGACAGAAACAGAGGACCCGACCCGTATGTGGCGCGCCCTGAGTACCCTGCCCTGGCATTTTAGCAGGCAAGGACTGGCGTGTTGAAACTACCCTTCTGATGTTAGCCAAGCTAAGAGATCTGGTTTCCTACAAACTTGGCCACTCTGGCCCCAGCACTCTGCGTGTACAGGATGAAAGCAACGTTTTTATCCCTTAAGACTAAAATGTAACCTTTAAAACACTCCCAGTACAGGGTTGAAAGCATGTCAAGGGCTCAAAGGCAAGCTTGTGTTGCACGCAGGGCAAGTGCAACTTATGGTAAACAGCAAGAAACTTTGTGAAAGTTAGAATGGCCATTCAAAGAGATAGTTTGAGAAGGCGCTACAAAATAGCCTGGTAACCACCAGACGACCAGAAATACTTGGGAGGTGCCTATGTGTTCCCAAAGGTGGGGTAGTTGAGACTTGGTGCACTGGTTTGGGCTGTGTTAAAGTTTATGGAAAGCAGTCCTTATCTGTGCCCTCATGAACCCAGAAGGCTATACTTTCCGGGCAAAAGACTCTTAGTAATTTTCCCTCCAGAGTTATGGGATCCAGGGCCTTTATAAGCTCTGAGAAATCACAAAACTTAACCCTGCGATTTTCCTCTTGAGTTCATTATACAAAACACAAAAACCTTCAGATCAAATAATTAAGTGATTTGTCTTAAAGAGAAACTCCAGCAAAAGTTTCTGGCACAGAAGGCTGAGTTAGGCCCATTCCTCAGCGGTTGGGGTGAGGGCTCAGACGACAAGCTGGCACAAACACAGGACTTCACCTGCATTGGCACCCACATCCCCACCCTGGGTCCCCACGCTGCCGGTTAAAGAATGAAAATGTATGCACTTCAAGTATGTGAGACACAGACACACACACACACACACACACACACACACACACACCAGGGTCCAAACACACATCCACAAAACACAAAAGGGGGGACTTAACTTTGGCTATTGAGGGGAAAGTCTACCGGAAAAAGAAGTCAGGGCACTTCCAGCAAGCACTGAAAACAGCTTGGAGGTCTACAACCTGTCTGCTCCAGAGGCAGTCAGTACATTCCAGAAGCCCCCACAGCCCCACAATTATCAGTGCTGTGGTTCAAAAGTTGGAAACTGCGGTTTTTAATTGGGGCTCCTTTTCCCCCCTTCCTCTTCAGCGGCTCCTCTCTATAAGCGGATTTGCTTTTCCATGCATCGCTGGCAAGTCGCTTTTAGGAAATCTTGCCTCTGCGAAAACCTTTTAAACGTGGTAATATATTGCAGTCTTATTAAGTCCCCTCCAGAAGTGTGTGAAAGGGGCTCTGTTTTCCTGAAAGCTTCAGGAACTGGACTATCTGACCAAAGGCTCAGACTGGCCCAAGGAAGGTTTGGATTGACTCCACTCTACACTCAAGTGAAAGCAGCGTATTTTGGTTTTGGTTTTGTTGTTTGGTCTGGTTTGTCTTGTAACGCCTAGAAGATTTTAAATCACACAATGCTCCCCCCCAAAGCGGGGGGTGGGGGGGAAGCACTGAACTTGTTCCCTTTATTACAAGACACCTTAGAAGTCCGTCTGAGAGAAGGGGCGGCTGAGTAGGTGGGACCACGAATTAATATGAAGAACGAGGCCATCTGGGCCAAGGTCCCCGGACCAGAAGACACGGAGGGGACGGCACACAAGTTTCTCACAGGTTGCTATTAAGATGGGGACCACTGCAAAGAGCCCCTACTAAAGTCAGTTGTGCCGAGCGTCCTCCGAACTTCCTTACGGGGACAGCCGCCCGCGAGCCCCGCGGGTTTCAGCTTCCACCACAAAAGTAAGAGTTGGTTCGGCCGCGTCGCTGCCTCCTTCCCCTAGGGATGCTCCAGGCCGGCTGCCGAGAAGGGGGCGCGCCGCAGGGTCAGCTCCGGGGCCAGAGGGCGGCGCCCGGCCACTGCGCATCGCGGCCTCCTCCGGCGGCCTCGCGGTCATGACCTTGCCGGGCAGCTCTTCGCCTCCCGCTAGGTCGGTCCACCTGCCCTCGCCCCAAGCCCGCTCCGGGCCTGGAGTGCGGGATCCCCGTCGTCCCGGTTGGTGGTGATGGAGGGTAGATTTAATTTATTTACTCTCAATTCCCCAGTACCTCTGAGACTGGCAAAGTCCGCGGGCCACTAGGGACTGGGATCAGTGAAGTCGTCCCCCGGACCCCGGACCCCAGACCCCGGACGTCTTGGGAAGCTCTGCGAGGCCAGGCGCCCCCGGCTTTCTGGATGCTAAGTTGCTGCGGGCAGGGAGGAGAGAAACTCGCCAGGTTTCTCATCTTTGGCTCCCGAAATTTTTGAAAATATAGGTACCTTGAGTTTCCTCCCTGGCACCTTCCAGAGCCTCCTTAGAAGGGGTGTGCGCCTGTGATAATGATGGAGCGGGCGGGAGTCTTCACCAGCTAAAGTCTCGTTCCGCGTCCACAAAGGGAAGGAGGAAGGCAATCAGGTGGAGTAGAAGGCAGCGCACCGTCTTTTATTGATTCATTTATTTAGGATATTGTGTTCATCTCATTGACCAAGTGAATCTCGAGCTCTCACGCTAGCGCTTGGAACGAATCAACTTTCCGCTCGCCGCTCTCAGCAGCCGTCGCTGACGAGTTCTGTCCAAAGTTGAACGTAACCCTGGCGCCTACCGCCCTCTACACTTGGTGTCGGATGCCACTCCGGGCGTCCCAGGCCTGCCAGCCTGGTCTCTTGGCCCGCCCCTGGTAGAACAGTCAGGGCACCTGGGCTTCAGGTGCCACTGGAGGGAAGAAGTGGGACGTTACTTTCCAACAAGCAGGGAACTAACTAAGCCTGCCAGCGCCTATCTTGTTCTGGAAAAACACCTAATCTCCACTTCCTCTATAAAGCTTAACTGCAGCTCGCCTCCAATCCCAAATTGCAAACACTAGTGGAATGCTCCCTTAAGCACTCCATTCCTGTGACCCTTCCTAAAGCCTCGTTCAAGTCTGGACTCTGGGGGTCATTAAGAGGGGAGGGAAATTCAGGATGCCGCTTTTCCCCTTTAAACTAATAATGATACAAAGGGAGCAAGCCAGAGATTTGGGGTTGTTTTGACTTCATAATTCAATGACAGAGGCTAGGCCTAAGGTAACAAGTTGTGTACCAAAGAATACCACAACAGAGTCAGGAACTAATGCCTTGGAAACTTCTCTCCAAAGAGGGAAGGGAAAAGAAAAAGGAAAAAAAGAAAACAACTTGGCTTCCTCCCACCTGGATAGTCAAAACACACATCAATAAGTACGCACTCAACATATAGAGCCAATATTACATATTTACATTGATCCGGTCAAGTGGAGAATTCTCCAGTTTCATAACTACTGTATGTATGGGAATGGAGTTTTAGTAGGGAATGTTCTGGCCTATTCTTAATAATAATAAAGACCGCTGGGCTCCTTGCTTTAAGCTGACATAAAAGCCAGATAAAATAAAGTGCTTAGAGGCCTTAGTTGAAATCCAGGAGCAGCTCAAAGATTCCTCTATTATATCTGACCTTGCTTTCCTTGTGTTTACATTGGAGTAATAATAACCTCTAACATGTATTGAGCTGTTTGTTACATGTGCCGTGCTCTGTTCCAAGCACTTTAATATGATAACTCATTTAATCCTGACAACAGTCCTATGCATTAGTTGCCATTATAACCCCCATTATATAAATGTGGGACACTGAGGCACAGCTAAAGCAAATAATTGGTCTATGATTACTCAGCTAGTGCATGTCAAAACTGGCTACTGGTTTGGCTCTAGCACCCACACTCTTGACCACTCACTACAGAGATAAAGGGGGTGTCAAACAGTGGCCCCTGCCCGTGCCCCTGCTTGGAACTGTTTTCTGAAAAAGTAGATAGGGAGTAATTAATCCTACTAATTCGTCAATCTAGACAGCTGATCCGGCACAGAAGAACTCTTACCCACTAAAAAGTTAATATTTTCTGAATTATCCAAGCGATTTAATGCATTTCATATACAGGCTATAAATAAACAAGAACACCAGACTCAAAATCCTTTTGGCTGACCCTCCTCCCACCCCCATATAATTACAAGATTACATTGTCATTCTCAAAGAGCACTCATTATATACTATATATGCTTCATAGCTGGGACAATAGCAGCTTTTAATATAGACACAATCTTTATTGTTAAGGACTCAGGCAAACTGGACTCATCACTTTCATCACCTCCAGTGTTCACTGATGCCACCTGAAGAATGTGACCTCTTTTCCTCTCTCCATCAATACCTCCCCCACCCTGTTCAGCATTGCATCCTAGATAGAATCATGGAGTGTCTGTGAAACACACACACACAAACACACACACACACACACACACACACAAAGCATATCATTTACCACCTGCGATTTTAAGAGCGAGAAAAGGGGGCGGTAGGAAAAGAGACCCGCCCGAACATCACACACCATTGTGTGTGGAACCCAGGACTCATCACTCCTAATTTGGTCCCATTCTCCCAAACCAAACTGACCCTTAGAGCTCATAAAGGTAGTTAGATCCAGAGCACACTTTAAAAAAAAAAAAAAAAGGAAAAAAGTTTTAACAACCCTTTTTTGACCCAAGATATATAAAGAAGGGGCTGTCTTACGCCTTTCTTCCTTTCAGATGTGTTCCTGGAATGTCTTCACCAGATGTTTACCCAAGAAATACAGTCGCTGAGTCTTCGACATGTGCGTGCATTTTAAAAGCAGTATTTTAGATCTGAACCTAGTTAATGATTTTCTTTTCTTTCTTTTATTTAAAAAAAAAAAAAAAGAGGATTTTAGTTTTCCCTGCAAGTGATCCGAGTCTTTACAGAGTCTGCGTTAACGTCACTCACTTTCACTCTGGGACGTGCTAGTCTCACAGTCTAGTTTTGTTCAGACTTTATTTTGCTCCAAGCTGCATTACAAGCCACTTGTCCACGCTGCAAAAGGTGGGGGTAGGGGGTCGGGGTGACGGGCCCTTTTGCTCTTTTTCGCCCCTGCGTACGCTTGAAGCAGTCTGGAATCCTTCCCCTCGGCTCTGCGCGCGCGCGCACACACGCGCACACACACGTGTGCCATGCATGTGTGGGGCCTACGGATCTGTGTATACGCGCGTTTGTGATTTAAAGTGACAGACCACGAGCTGGACTGGAGCAGTGAATTATTTTGCGTGATAAATCAACTTGATTGTCTCCACACTGTACTTCCATTATTCACCCGAGCGCTCGGTGGTTACGGCGGACGTGCACTGCGGCAAAAATGTCCTCGGAGCCGCTAATTTTGTGGCCACTGCGGCGGCTGCGGCGGCGGCGCGGGGGCG
>NW_027530620.1:3046538-3065166 GCF_008692635.1 Crocuta crocuta
ACTGATTGATTTTTCAAGATCACGTCTCCTTCAGTGCAACTCGCCAAATCGAATCGAGTTAACTGCAGAAGCCTCACTGGATGCAAGTGGATTGGGTTTTGTACCTGAGATTTTTAAAATGCTTTTTTTCTTTGGAGGGAGGAGCCGAGCTGTTGGTGCAGGAAGGGGGATATACCTTTTCTGTTTTATTTTCTTTTTACGCTCTTTAAAAAAAAAAAAAATGAAAATGGCTACCACCGCTTTCTGAGCACTGGGGAGGCCAGCCCTTTGCAGATCGGGAGATGATGCTTTAAATCCCCTTTTTCCCCTCTGTCCCTCCCTCCCTCCCTTCCTCACCCCCATCCGCCTCCTGTCGGCTCTGCGACAGCAAGGGAGAAAAATGGTCCTGGGCTCCTGTGCAGGTCATTTGTCCCCAGTCTCGCTTTTTACTTGGACAACTAGTTACCAATTTTTTTTCCTGTTTGCAACCTGATCCTTATTATCCGGATTCAAATGTTTAATAAAAATGTGTCCAGAATATGTTTGATTTGTCTTCTGTTTAAATACCAAGCGATGCAGCGGTTGAACAGCAGCGCGGGGTGGCAGTGGGAACAATCTTACCAGATCTGTAGATCACCTGGGACGGACACAACCCAGCGATTACAGACAACTTTTTTTTTTTTTTGGAGGGATACAGCTAATTAACAAATTGATTACCAGATGTGTACCGATGCCTGCGAGTCCTACAAAAACACATCCAGAAGTTCACTTTCACCTATTCATTTTTGTATTGCTCTTCTCTATAGCCGCGCGCGCGGGGTTCAGACCAGACTGATAATTTACATTTAAAATAGGGGATTCCGAAGACTTAGGAGACAGCTTTGGCGTCTCACTTTGTTTTCAGGATAAAACCTGAGTGTTTTTCGGGAGGGTGGGAAACCTTTTCCATGTATAAAGGTGGCACTGGCATATTTACCCTCATTTTTACTTCTTCTGAAGCTGCCTACAAAGCTGTAGTGGTATTTGCCAAATTGGGAAGATAATTGCAATGTCGAAGTGTGAGTAATGACACAGTGTTGCATAATAATAATTTAAGCAACTGTGTCTTTGTTTATGGTGATGTAACTTTCCCGAAGTTTGTTTGTAACTTTAAGGGGTTTAAGTGCAGAGAGGATTGCAAATGAGTAGCTTCCACTGAAGAAAGTGAGCGTGATTCAGTCCTCCGAGTGAGGGGGGCGGGGGACGGGTTCTGCAATCCCAACCTGTCAGTACCAGAAATATGCTGGAAAAGGACCCCATTTTCCTTGGAGAGACTGAGAAAGGAGAGCTCAAGCAGATGACTTGACTTTACCTGATAAGGTCTGCCTGGAGTGTCCATGATATGAAGGAATACTCCTGTTCAAGGCAGATTCAAAGGTCAGATGCAGCAGTGCTGTGAAAAATCCAGCTCAGTTAAATGTGAACATATACCATAGTTGAAATACAGCTTTGGAATGAGTGTGTCTTCAGTAGTAAAGATGAGTACAAATGAATTCAAAACCAACCACCCCATTTGCTCCGACATTAGAGTGGAGACAAACGAAAGCATGTTAACATCTAAGCTGCACAGGGAAGAGGCCTACCAACTCTAGGGAAAGCCACCCTTTCCCTGGCAGCAACACCTCCACTGCCTGTTTCTCTTAAAGACCCAGATTCCAGGGCCTCGCCGTTGGGCATAAATCTGATTTGTAACTATAAAAGTGATCCACCAACATGTATGAATTCCCATGTGAACATATTAAAACTAACAAATAAAGCCTCTGTTGGCTTTTAGGCAGGGCTCTACCCTTGGAAATGCTCCCCCAGTCTTTATCTGAATGAACACTTTTTGTAATATTTTCTCTAAAACTGTGGCTGGTCACTTAGAGAGACCCTATTCAGGCAAGAGAGTTCACTTTCAAAACTTTTGTGGTATCAAANGGAAATGTTTAGTAAAATTGTTCCTGTGCTGATGCTTTCGAACTAAAGTGAACAGGCATTTCATATGATAATACTAATACATATCTGAATATTATAAACATTAATTATGTTTTCTTAGTGGATCGTGTTTTTATTTTAAAGTAACATAAAATATGATAGTAAAAATCTTCAGATTTTCTCATATTGGTATTGTTCTATCAGTGAAGAGGTTTTTAATTTCAATAGAGGATTATTATGTTAAACTTTCATATCATAAACTATGAAAAATAAAGAGGGTTGTTTTTTTTTTGGTACTACAAAGTTAATCTGATTATTTTAGCTACAGTCCATAGAAGCCTATTAATACTAAACCTAGCATACTTTTTAAGACAAATAGTAAGTAATGTTATACATTTAAGAAATTTAAAGGAAAAGACGAGCCGATTGAAACAATTGGGGTGATCAAGTAACAATGTCAAAACAATATAGACACTTGTAAATTTATGGATTTGAGTCATTAGTTACGTTCAAATTTATAAAAATAAAAGAAGAAAAGGGATAAGTTTTATAAGCTCTTCAGTGCCTATTCAGTTAGGAACATTTAGCTGGGAAATAGGGATGTCTGTATCATTACTATCGACTGAGAAAAATTCTTGCCTTGTCATGCTACCAAAATTTTTTTTGAAAATTTAACCATTTAAAATAGTATCTGATAGTGATATTGCAATGGATCTTCCTTTCAACTTTCCGTAACATAAAATTCAATTGTCTTTTCAATTTTTGACTTTGAGAAACTAAATCAAACACTAATGGCTGTATTTTTAAAACACACTTTGAAGCAAGTAACATACATTTTATATTTTCAGAATTTACTCAAGTATTATATTGTCACATAAGGATATGGGATTTATTGCAATCTGATGTTCAAATACTGGTACTGGAAGAAGAGCAGTGAGGTAGGATGTGCCTATAACACGTCATACATGTTTCCTTACCTGGGGAAGGCTATTCTACTCTGGCCTCTGGCACATAAGGTAACCCAGCCTTGCCTAGAGAGTCACTTGCTTCTTTGAAGACCAGATCACCACTTACTTTTCCTGCACCTCCAGAACCTGATATACTTCCTGGCTACAGTGGCATTCAGTAAATGTTTTCCAGACTTGGATTTATTTGATAGCTCAATTTTTTCTTAATTTTTTCCAAAAGTGTAAATTTCGGAAGTGAATTGGACTGGTAGAAATACTTTGGCAGAGGACCAGTTGGAAAAATTTTGTTTTTCTCTGCTATCTCCTGACAAATTAAAGTACGTTTGATTTATTGTCAACTTTATAGCTCTTGGGAGGACTAGCAAACTCATAGGAATAATGTTAAAACCAGAAACACGTACCATTCTTTGGCTTCTTTCTTGAAAAAGCACTTATTTTTCTAATATACCAAAAACATACCAAGAAACTTTCAAACTTTAATTTTGCAGCTCTCAGCCTGGCCCTGCTTGTGACAAACTGGCCGTTTCAAGCATCCTCGACAAACTAAATCACTCTTTAAATTGGTTCTTCTCGCTATCATTTTGGTTGTCTTTCCTTGGTAAACACAAAGTAAAAACTATGCCAAACTGCCAAAAATTATTTACAATAAATGCCATTCTTTCTAACATCATTTTACTGAAGAGGGCATTTGTAGTTGAATCAGTCTTAATATCTGCAGTAAATCAGGGCATTACACTTGCATATTAAAACTTGGAGTATTTTTTCCAAACAAGTCATTTCTGCACTCATGTGATCTAAGATAGAAACCAAATTCTTTTCTTCATCCATTAAAAATAATGTCCTTCAGGGATCATTCATTGTTTTCATAGGTATACAATCTGCTAGTGCAGCACACCTCATAACTTTCATAGTAAAGAAAATAAGAGGTATATAAAAAAGGGAAACAGTATCACTGAGGACTTTTATGATTTTATAATACTACTTTTTTTACATAAAGAATATTATATAAAGCATTTGGTTTATATTGGCATCCTAATTAAAGAAAAATTCACTTAATCAAATATGAATTTTAGGTTTTCTCATAAACTATATTAACATGTGACATTTAATATTCTAATGTTTACATAAAGGGATAATGATCTCCTATGAAAACTTTTTAAAATTGTTGTAATGTCATGGTCCTAAAATATTAATTGGCAAACTAATACCTCGAGATATTACTGTATTACCAACCATGATGAGTAGTTTTTACAGTTAAGGAAAACGGTGACCAAATACTTGTTTCATTGTAGAGAGAAGGATAGTACAGTATTATTCTCTAAGATGAAATAATAGGCTCTGGGACACCTTGACTAATTTCCTCACTTTCAAAACAAAAGGGAAAACATAAGATAATGGAGTAGCGAAAAGATAGATAACTTGTTTTGAACCTGTACAATCCATTCTCCACACTGTTGTCCCGGTAATTTTTTAAAACAAAACTGACCTTGTTACCATCTTCTTTAAGCCCTTGTTACCATCTTCATAATGGCTCCCCATGATGTTAAGAGAAAGTCTAAAATCTGAAAGTTGGTCACTAAGCCCAGAATGTCCTCAACCCATGTTTATTCCTTCATCTTCGTACTGCTCTCCTACTGGCTTGCAGGACATTCTATTTCTTCTTTCAACCATCATGTCAGTCTTCTTTGTCCCATTCCTACTCCTCTCCCCATTACTTGTGTTTATCTTTGAGGGAAGGAAAACCCGTCTGGCATTCAAAAAGCATTCCCAAAATGAATGAATGAAGGCATAAATGGATGAACCCATACACCAAAGGAAATTTGAAGAATTATAGAGTTTTAGAATTTCAAAGACCTTGGATATCAATTGTTCAAAAGATATCATTTTTTTCAAATGAGAAAATTGAGAGTTTCTGATAACTCAAGTGACTTTCAAAGATCACACAGTTAATAAGAGAACTGGGATTAGAATTCAAGATTCCTGATGCTCACGAAATCAACTCCATAAATGAAACAAGTCATCAAAGAATTTGTTCATTTTTTTCTCCAAAGATAAACTAAGATTGCTTTTTGTCTCCTCAAAAATTAAAAATAGAATCACTGTATGATTGAGCAATTCCACTTCTGATGGATACACCCAAAAACACTGAAAGCAGGGATCCAAAGGGATATTTATATACCATGTTCATAGAAGCATTATTCACAATAGCCAAAAGGTGGAAGCAACCTATGTATCCATCAGTGGATAAATGGATAAACAAAATGTGGTATCTACATACCAGGGAATGCTTCTCAACCTAAAACAGCAGGAAATTCTGGCACATGCTACAACAGGCATGAACCTTAGAGATATTATACTAAATGAAATAAGCTACTTATAAAAGGACAAATACTGAATGATTCCACTTGTATAAAGTACCTAGAATAGTCAAATTCATAGAGACAGAACATAAAATGATGGTTTCAGGGGCTTGGGGAGAGAAGGGAATGGGAAGTTATTGTTTAATAGCTGCAGAGTTTCAGTTTGGAATGATGAAAAGGTTCTAGAGATGAATAGTGATGATGGCTGCTCAACAATGTGAATATACTTAATGGCACCAAACCATACATTTAAAAATGCTTAAAATATAAATGATGTGTACTTTTTAATCACTATTTTTTTAATAGTTTATTGTCAAATTAGTTTCCACATAACACTCAGTGCTCATCCCCACAAGTGTCCTCCTCCATGCCCATCCCCCCCCTCCCCCCACTTAATCACTATTTTTTAAAAGTTGGGGGCTCCTAGGTGGGTCAATTGATTAAGCCTCTCACTTTGGCTTAGGTCATGATCTCATGGTTGGTGAGTTTGAGCCCTGCATTAGGCTCTGTGCTGACAGCTCACATCCTGGAGCTTGCTTTGGATTCTCTCTCTCTCTCTCTCTCTCTCTCTCTCCCTCCCTCCCTCTCTCTCTTATTGCTCTCTCTGCCCTTCCCCCTTGTGCTCGCCTTCTCTCAAAAATAAATAAACTTTAAAAAATGAAAAAAAGTTAAAAAAAAGATTCTCATTTCCAAAGGGATCTACCAGTACAGTTACTTATCTCCCTATCCTGACCCACACAGGCTCTTAGTTTTATTTTTCTTTTGTAATGTTTTTGGTTGACGTGTAAGCCTAATTCTTAGCTTACTGACTGGGCTTTGAGATAAACTATCTACTTGTTTTTGCTTATGTGTCCAATACAACAATCCCAATTCTATAACTTCCTTTGCCAGAGTTCCCTTTCCTGATCCCATTTTGAGTCACCTTATGAAAAACAGAGGTCAAGAGAGGCTGAGGAGCTAAAGACATGGGCTGGAAAAGAGAGCCTGAACTCAGTGTCCACACCAACTGGGTTTGCCAGTTTCCATTTCCTTCCTTTCCATGCTATTTTTGGGGGGTGGGATGTAATCTTAGGAATATTACAGTGAGTATGGAAAACCCCAGGGTCAGAGGAGTCAACCTCAACTGGTCCTTGCCTTTCTTTGTTGCTGATTTTCTGGGCCTATAGACACTGATGTCAAAGCAGGCACATTCTAATTTGCCAGATACTGAGCACTAGCACCACTAGCCCAGAGCACAAGGCTAGAGCCAAGGAGTTCCTAAAATCGTAATTTTAGAAGCTGCCATCCTTCCTACTTCCTCTGTTCTTGTGCTGGCTGGAATTTCATCCAGGGATTGAGTACCTGGTTCAATGCGTCAGAGTGAAGACTGCCCTCTTCATGATAACCCTGGTCTGTCTGTCTGTATGCAGTGGTGGTGATGGGGGTGTCAGGAAGCCATGGGGTCAGTTTTCTCAGGCCTCAGAATGTCTGTGTAGCTTTTAAACAACTCTTCTTGAATTTGAATTTTATTATCATATGAATATCATATATTTCATAAGTTTATACCTTTTCTTTTTAAATTATTAAGAAACTCAAAGTAAAATGGCAAGTCAGTCCTAAAAAATACATAGAATCTCATTGCATGTATTTGGATATTAATCTTGGCCTTGATGTCATCTTATTTCCATTTTAATGGTCTCTCTCACACTCATATATATAGTTAGTTAGTTAGTTAGTTAAGTAATCAGATTTATCCTACATCTATTCAGAGGTTTGTAGTGGATACTGTGTGTGTGTGTGTTTATATGTGTATGTGTGTATAGATACGGATAGATATAGATACACACACACACAATCTTTACTCCAAAACCTTTTGGATAAACATGACTATCTATAGTCTTTATTCTGTACTCTATTATAAACAATTGTTCATGGTATAGGCCTTCATGGAATAGAAACCTAAATTTATAACAGTTTCACATTCATGATTTCATTGAATCCTATCAAAACCCCTAGATGTGAAGCTGCTGATGTTTACATTTTACTGAGAAGGAAGCCAGAGAGAGAGATTGAACTGCCAAAGGCCACAGGCAGCACAAAAGAGAGAACCAGTTCAGCTCACAACTTTTAACACCAAGTTATAGTTCTAGATTATTGCTCTCATCCTCATCCTCCCTTAATTTTCCTGAAAATTATCCTTGAATTGTCTGCACATGTTTGGGTAAATCTTTCAGGTACCAGCCTCGATTTTATAGTTATCCGTTTAAGTTACGTGACTAATCGTTTTGTCTCTCCTATCAGATTCACTATTTCTTCACTTGCCCAGGCCTCTTTTCAACTCTGATACCACAGATAGTTGTTCGCTCCTTTCCCATTCCTGCAGAACATCCTGTGCATGATGTAATGACACTGGCCCTGGACCGGGGATTAATTCTTCACCAGCTGTGTGGCCATGAGCTAGCTACTTCACTCTGCTAGTTTCAGTTTTATCAGCTGTAAAATGTGGTGGTTGGAGACTTCTGAGCTCCCTTTCAGCTCTCCTGTGAATTGTAAACTCATACTTTGCAGCCTTGGCTTTAGTCAAGATAAGGCTTCTTCTCTCTGACTGAGTGTCCTAGCAGCTCACTTGTGTGACATCACCTGTGGTCTTCAAGAACCTCTGCAGTGTATTGTGTTGTGTGTCCAAGATAGGGAGAATGGATCTGTGGGGTGGAGGAAACAGGGAGCTATTCTTCAATGAGTATAAAGTTTTGGCTGTACCAGATGAGTAAGTTCTAGAGATCTGCTGTACAAGTATAGTGCCTGTAGTTAACAATGCAGGGAGCCTGAGTGGCTCAGTTGGTTAAGCGTCCAACTTAGGCTCAGGTCATGATCTCATGGTTCGTGGGCTCAAGCCCCGCAAGGGGCTCTGTGCTGACAGCCTGCTCAGAGCCTGGAGCCTGTTTCAGATTCTGTGTCTCCCTCTCTTTCTGACCCTCCCTTGCTCACGCTGTCTCTCTCTCTCTCTCTCTCTCTTTCTCTCAGAAATAAATAAAACATTAAAAAACAAACAATGCAGTGTGGAGAGGGCATACTTCATGTTAAATGGTCTTCCCCCCAAAATGGTCCATGGTGGGCAGACACAAGGAATCTCTTGGAGGTGTTCGATATGTCTATTATCTTGATTGTGGTTATGATACCATGGGTGTTTGTCTCCGTCCAAACTCATCAAATTGTATCTATTAAATATGTGTGGTTCTTGTATATCAATCGTACCTAAATAAAGCCATTTAAAAAACAAAGGATGGGTTCATTTGTTTACCTTTGATTATGATTTGAGCCAGCTAAACATTAAAATGTTACTCCAAAGAAAAAAATGAAGCCTGAACTCTTTCCTAAGCCAAACATCATAGCCAGAGCTCTGGGGAGGAATGCTAAATGACTTGAATTCTATTCAACCTAAGTGAATGATGTTGAGGGGCTCCCTACAGATTTCTGGGCCTTACTTTCCTCACTTGTGTGGTGAGAAAGACAGTGCCTGACCTACCTATCCAGAAGGAAGGTTAACAGTGATAAAATGTGTGGAAGGTCTGTAAAAAGCAAACTCAGTGTCCTACTATTTATACTTAAAACTTCCCCCTGCCTTGCATCAGTCACACTCCTGAGCCTGTATTATATCAGAGTGCAAGGCTGGAAAAGGTAACCATTTGTTCATCTTTCCATTTACACATTAATTTACCACACATCCACTGGGGATTATAGCACTTGGCTTGTAGGGACACAAGAATGAATAAAGGCATTGCACTTTCGAGGAACTCATAGTGTACCAAACACACAAATAAATAACTGACATACACTGTGAACATAACTGGTCTAGAGATGAGCATAAGATGTTAGAGAGCACACAGGAGGGATTGGCCAATTCTGCTGGGGGGTGGGGGTTGGGGAGTAGCGTTAATCTGGTTGTTGAAAAAAAATGATGGAACAGGGAGAAAACATTAGGGACTTCTGGGCAGAAAATATCACACAAAGAAGGGAAGAGAGGGATGAACATGTGTGGTGTATTCTGAAAGTGGTGAAAATAGCAAAGTGAATCATTGGGTCTGGTTGAAGGGGTAGGAAAGAGATTAGGCAGAAGGAAAGTCTAGGAAAGGAGGCTGATAATAAAATCAGTGGGAGAAATGAGTGAACTTTTTTTTTTTAGTTTAAATGAATTGAAGTTTTAAAAATAAAAAAATATATATATTTTGTTAATCAGTTTAACGATAACCCACAACCCTTGGACCAACTCAAATGTATCTTGTATTAAGCTGGGGAAAGCCATAAGCTTTTAGACAAAAAACCAAAGGTACTATGAAATTGATTTACAACAACCCTGATGATGATGATGTTCATGATGATGATGATGATTATGATGATGATGATAGTAGAGACTGGGCTGCCAAATCAGAGATCTCAAAACATAGTGGCTTAAATATGATCTAGACTACAGAAGCAGTTCTGCTTCATATGGTCACTTAAGGACCCATGTTCCTTCAATCTTGCTGCTCTCTTGTCTCCCAGGGTGTTGTCCCTGGTCTTTGTAATTGAAGTTGAGGCCCTAACATGACCTCATTGCAGCCTTTGGAAAGGCCACAAGTTTAGGATAAATTTCTTTTAAGCAAGTGACATGGACGGTTGACTCAATAATTCTCCATTCGACTAAGATCTTAATCATGTGTCATGCCTATCTGCAAGGAAGGCTAGGAAATACAGGCTCTAAACTGTTTGTTTATGTATCCAAAAATAGAGAGGGACAGATGTGGGGGACAATAGTCTGCCAAAATTTGGACCCCCATCAATTCCTAGATTTAAATTCACTTCTAGTATCTATCATTTATATGGCCATGTTGGTCCTCTAAATGCCAGTGTTGATTACTTAGGCTAAAAAGTGCTTTGGATGATCTAAGATTTTCCCAGTCAAATCAAGAAAATGTGAAATAGGGGTACCTGGGTGGCTCAGTTGGTTAAGCATCCGACTTTGGCTCGGGTCATCATCTCATGATTCATGGGTATGAGCCCCAGGTCAGGCTCTGTGCTGACAGCTCAGACCTTGGAGCCTGCTTTGGATTTTGGGTTTCTCTGTCTCTCTCTCTCTCTCTGCCCCTCCCCCATTTGCACTCTGTCTCTCTCAAAAATAAATAAACATTTAAAATTAAAAAAAAAAAAGAAAATGTGAACTATACCCCTATGGTCAACATTCAACTTAGTTCACAAATTAAACAATAGATTATTAGAAAATTTTGCAATTTTGAATCATGTTGCCAAATCTGTAAGACTCTGATGTTGTAGTCTTCATATCAATGCCCTGAAAGAGGATTAAGTTTTTATTTGGGTCAACAAAGCAGAATTCCTGTAAGAGCCTACTATTTTCAAGGCATAAAGCCAGTCTACAGGGAAGCATGGGGCTCTCAATGGGGATGGTGATCCAACGTCACACTATTCGATGTGCAGCTCATTTTCAGGGGCATGGTGGGGCTGATGTTACTGGAATGCAAATTCACGGGGTAAGAGCCAATATGAACATTCAGTCCACGTGAACTATTGTTACTGTGCTGGTATTATTTCAAAATGATTTGACATTGATTGGTTTAAGGATATGAAAGTGGCATGTGTGGAGTAAGGAGAGCCTCTTTCATTAATCGGTCTTATTATACATCTTATGGGTATTTGGAATTAGGAGAGTCTGGAGAAAATGCACTCCTAAATTGTCCCTGTTGATCAAAGTCCCCCAAAACTAATGCTAATGGTGGGTCTTCCTTGCTTTCTCTCCTATTTCCCACCCACTTCTCTTCCCTCCCTTTTTCTTTCTTGCTCATTCATTTCTGCTGTGCATAGTTCAGGACTTCACCTTCTTTCACTTCTTTCTAATTGGTCTCTTTGCCTCCATTGCTGGAATGATCTTTCTAATCTGCAAGATTTACTTTGTATATCTTTCGGTTAAATACCTTTGATGTTTCCCAAGTCCTTCAAGTGAAAGTTTAAATAGCTCACAAGGTCCTCCACCATCTTGCCTCAGACCGATTTTCTAATTTCACCTCTAGTTACTGTGATATAAGCTAATACTATCTACAGCAACAAGCCACAGTTAAACACATCCTCATTCTGGGGCCCTGTGTATACACTGATACACTGTGCTTTAAATTGGACAAGAATGCCCTGCTTCTCCCTCACCTGCTTGACAAATGCATACTTCTGGCCCAACACAAATGTCATTTCCTCTTTTTTAGCCTCCTATGACTCTCCGTATCTATATATCCACTCAAAACCATTCTATCATCTGTTTTTCTATTGCCCTTTATGTATGCCTAAGTTGGACACAGCACTTACTGCATTCTATTATTATTTATTTTTGTGTCTTGTGTCTCCCATTGAACTAAAAGCTTCTTGAGGGCAGGGACTATGTCTTATCCTCTGTGACTCCGGCTCTTAGCAAATTCAAAGTGCCTAGAATATGGTACATATTAAATAGTAATAATAGTATCACTATAGACACAATATTTTCAGTACACATATGTACTAGGTAATTTATATATGTTATCTAAATAGCTCCTGTTTTCCAGATGAGGAATAAAAAGTTTATGGAAGTTAAGTAATTTGTCTGGAGTCACATAATAAGATGAACATTAATACCTAAGTTAAACTCTAAAGCTATGTTGTTGACCAGACGGAGATATAAAAGGTCACATTGGAAACGGTACTAACCTACTAACAGTACTAACATGAAGCTGAGTTAATGAACTACAGACAATCACACAAAACTCAGTTACCACCTACTGACAAGGCCTGGCTTGCTTAGCAGTGGAGATTATTCAGACCATGGCATCCACACAGCAGTGCAGTATAAGTGGATCCCTCTCGTGCATTCGAAAGGCTCTTAGCTCTTGAAAGAACACTCCTCCGTTCTCACAATAGATTGATGTTCTTTTTACAGGTGTTATGCAACCATCTCAAGGTGACACAGCCTGGCACCAGCTGTACTGGGCCTAGAAGTTTTTCGGTTACTTATTATTATTATTATTCTATTTTGCTTTTTACTTAAGCCACTACATCCCATCAAGTATATTTCTAGAGTGAAAGTAGTATGCCAAGTTAAAAATGACACTCAGTAGAAGGGGTGAGGATTAAATGCCACAGACCTTCTAGAGCAAGAGAGTATCAGGATGTGTAAGAGGCAGACCAGAGCAGTAAAGCTTGCCTCACACTACTGGTGGCCACAGTAAAATACCTGTCAGTAATGCTGCATCAGTTAGCCAGTAGTACAGTGCCAGCCTAAAGCCAAAAATGTGGTTCGAAACGAAATAGGAGGTTTCTCTAACCTCTAATTTAGCTGTGCAAGGTCCTGTTATTAATTAATAGGTAAGAAAATCAGACAAATGCCAGGTTGCTTCCTATTCCTCTGGACTTCTCACTGGATAATTTTTATCAAGTGAGCTAAGCACACACTTTCCTGTAACTCAGTTATTCAGCAAAACGTCCAAAGCTACTTAACTGACGCAAAGCAAACAAACGCAGTAGCCTGGTGGTGATGCTTTCCATTTAAAGGGACACTCCCTTCCTTTAGAGTTGTCTTTCCAGGCACCAGCACTGCACCAGTGGCTAGTCTATTGTTTAAAACAAACACATAAAAGGTTGGCATTGAAACAAACACATAAAAGGTTGGTCTTAAAGGACCCGGGTTAATGAAATAAGATGAATCAGTGAGATGAAGGACCGAATGTTCCAATAACTACGTTAGCAGTCTCTCCTCCCCCCACCCCCACCCCTCACCCCTATTTCAAATGTCAGAGTCCTTCTCCTGAGGCTACAGGAGATGGAGGGGGGGGGCGTCAAACTTTGTGGAACCCAGGTTTTGTAAGGATATTGACAAAGTCGATGCTTGGCAATTAAACTAGAATTTCACTGCATTTCCTCCTTTAAAGGAACAACTATATTTTTGAGGGAACCCACGTAACGATTTTACGTTCAGTCATCTGCAGGGAACAGAGCCAGTTTTTTCCTTTTGGAACCTAGAGTAGAAGCTTTATGTCACTGCAAGTTCTCTGTGACATTTTGCACTCTCGTGATTTAATGCACCAAAGAGGATCTTTAACTCTTGGTCTACACCAGTGCAAATAAAGGTTAAATCTCTCACTAACCATCATGAACCAGCCTAATAACTCAACGAGAGGCTATGGAAAAAGAAACCGAGAAAGCAGGTGTGCAGGCTTGATTAAAACGTGCAGAACGCGCACAACCGCAGGCAAATGTACTGTATACTCATATATCCCTAGTACCGGCGGCGAGGTCCGCAAGCAAGGGAACTTCCACCGCGCCAAAAACACGATCCTGCGAGCAGGGCCTAGCAACACAGGAGCTTTTCTTCCGAACGGTGTCCGGACCGGAGCTTGCGCTGAATGCCGGGGCTCCTATTGGCCACGCACCGTGGGGGAGGAGGAGACTGGCGGGGAGAGAGACGGGAGGAGGGGAGAAGGGGGCAAGGCCTTTTCCCTGCCCCCTCCCGGCCCCCTCCGCAGGCGGCCGCCGGCGCCTCGTGCGTGGTTACTATGCAAATTGCAGCGATTGCGGAAATAAACAAGGGGGTAGGGAGAGGAGAGAGGGACTGCGAATCGATTGCAACTTCTGCAAAGTCTCGTACAATCCAAAGCACACAAGGCAAAACCAGAGAGAATCTGAGAACCAGCCAGCCCGGGTTGGATCGCTATCAAAAGAGGAGAGAGAGACAGTGAGAGAGGCAGAGAGCGCGCATTGCAATTGCAAAAGCCTTCTGATTTGGAGTTAAAAAAAAAAAAATCTCCAAGAAGCCTGCAATTGGCCAACAGCTTTAAAAAAAATCTCTTCCGGGTTTTCAACGGTTCCAAGTTTATTTAGATTTTTTTTTAATGCAAAAAAAGGGGGACAACAAATGAAGCAATTCGTCTGAACATTTTAAAGTTTCTCACGTACTCTTTTTACATTGCAATGGTACGTGGCACATCTTAAACTTTCTATTTTGCGTTTATACGATGTGTGTTTTATAAACAAAAATAATGGTAGAATGATTTTGTTTAATGGCTAAGACTTTAAAATTTCTCTAGCTTGCGTATGCGTTTAAGTGATTGCTGGGTGAATGTCTATTGTGATGGTGTTGTTTTAAAGATGTAGCTTTGTGGATGGCTTTTTAAAATTTTTGTGCTATGTACATCACAGATCGGGGTTCCTTTTTTTTTCCCCGAGATTTGAAAAAATTGCTGAGCTTGACAGATTTTTTTTTCCTCCTAGCGCTTGCTCGGTTCCAGAAAGGGGGAAAAAAATCCTGTACGTGCTCTGTTCTGTAAAAAGACGTCTGGCCTCAGCAGTCAACCTAACTCGAAAAGAAATGTCTGGACCCGGAGAATAATTGACGATTCGATCCTCTAATCAATGGGATAACATGGGAGATTGACAAAAGCTTTAGCCAATCATGAGGAAGCTTGGGTGTACAATGGTTCTCAGTAGCCAGAGGGGGCGGGGCAGAAAAGACCTGAAGTTCTTTGCGGCTCTGAAGGGGATGGTGTGGTTCAAGCTGTCAAAGCTACAAGGTCTTCCGGATTTAGCAAGCACAATAGGAAAGAGTTTTTGAGTTTAAGGGGGAAAAACGGATTGGGGGATTTTTGCATGAATTGTAATGCTTCCTTAATTGCCTTTTGGAAAAAAGTTAGAAAAATTCTGCTAGAGAAATACTAACTTTGCATTAGTAATTGTTTTTAAATTCAGGGAAGCTGTTCACTGTTGTGAAGAGGGAGATTCAACTTTTAAAAAATGTGTAGCTTTGAAACTTGAACTACAGGACTGTGTTGAGCTTTGGGAAGTAGTGTACTGAATACTCTGCATTACAGCACTTCTCACTCTGGTTATCTGAGAAGCTTTGGCTTTTCAAGTACTTTGAAGGAATAGGCAAGCCTCTCTTCTTGGAACTCTAAGCAACAGTTTTAAGGGGGGGGGAGGATGTGTCACAGGTGGACTGACAGCTGTTTTATACATTTGAAAGGAAGAGGGGGAGAAAGAGTGTTTTTTTTCCACCACTTTTCTTGAATTCTGCTGTTTAAATATATGGTCAGTAGCAAATAGGATATTAGAACTAGCCAACTGCACATTTGTTCTTGTTACCACAACAACCCCTGTGGAGGGTGTGTGTGGAAGATTGCTGACTTGCTAACTCTTACTTGGAGTCTGGCCTCTTGGACCAGTCTTTGATACCAATCCAGTGGAAACCAACTGCAGTAACTTGCAGCTTGTCTTGGAGGCAGTAACTGGCAGCCTCTGACTAAAATACATCCATCTCTTCCTTCCCACTGAGCATTGTAGACACCTAATTCTGTTGGGAAATGAATGGAAAATAGTACAGCTCTTTCCCATCTTTGGATTAAATTCCCATCGAGCTATTTCCCGAGGCTTCAGGCCTTCTAATCAAATCTGGTTTGGAAATCTGACGTTAAAATCCACTTGGATGCTCAGTTCAGGGACATTATTCAATTTAGTATTATATGCATCTAAGTAAAATCTGCACACAAGTGACCAGCGGGTCGAAACACTAGAGAAGAAAAATATTGGAAAATGCTCGTGATAAAGTTGGTCTTGGTAAGAACTACAGAGTTAATGGCAGTGTCACTTATGAACCCCAATTTTACCTTCACTGCTTTGGGCATTAAAATCTAAATCATATTAATAAGATCTTCCTATCAAGTAACCTCCGAAATGAGAGGTATTTGAGATGTACATATAAGTGAAACCTTATTGACGTAATTTATATATCTAAGAGGATTTCACTAAAGCTGGCAAGGTAACATTTCTGCAAATAAAACACAGTAAATGCAAGGCTGGGCTCTGTGCCAGGAAGAATATGGATAGCAGAGAGCATGACAGGAGCCTCCTTTGCGCAAAGACAATCCCATTTCAAGGCAGCCTCCTAGCACTTGCAAAATAAATGATTGGAGCGGTTATTTCCAATAAGGGGTTTATCCTTCCTAACAATGGGTCATTTATATGATTGCAGTAAACTAGTTTTTGTACTTCACCTGTTTCCTACACTGTTTTCTCGGCTATCCTTTCTTTCTTCTCTCTCCCCTCCATCCCTGCTCTCTCTCAAGTGTCTTAGTATCTTTGTGAACTCTGGACAAGGATTTACTTTTGCAACTTGGAGAGAGAGTTGGAAATGTTTTTTACCTCCAGACTGCCCTTTGAGGAACATCTGTTTCTTTGTGTGTGTGTTTAAATTTATGCCTGTTGGAGAGAAAGTTACCAGAAGCCTTTCTGTAACTGTAACTCTTCTACTGTATTTTTCTCAGTCTTGTTTCCAAAGGCTGTAGTTGGAACTGTGCTTTGTAGTGTTTCTCCGCCTCCCCCTCCCCCCCCTCGCCCCCCAATCCCGCGGGGGAGGGAGCGGGAGCTGGCGGAGATAGGAGAGAAAGCAGGAGCGGATGTGAAGGGCTTTGGTGCTGAACTTGGATCCAGCCCTTGCCTAGAGGGCGCAAACAATCGTCCCATATCCAAAAGTCTTACGAAGGGCGCCAAAAGTTACTTAAGATAATATTGCTAACCGCAGAAAGCTGGAAATCGCGGGCACATTCACTGCTGCAACAAAAGAAGTTTTTAAACTAGAAATATCAGCATTAAATTACTTTTCCCTATTTTTAAAAACCAGGGCGATGTGCCAGTCCTTTTTTTTTTTTTTTTTAAATTCCTTTTCTTTTTCTTGAGATTCAGTTAAAACTAAGAATCTTTCTGGTTTTGGAAAGAGGCAGATGTGAAGTCTATCTTTTAATACACCAAAAGAAAGATTTTAATCTGCTCTGGAAGAGAGCTTCCCAAGAGTACACACGGAACAATAACTTCTCACTGTGCCTCAGTTACATGTTGGGACCGTCGGCCAGAAACTTCTATCGAGGAAACTTGGAGCGAGTTGAAGTTATAGATCCCAGCAAAGGTTTCCGTGGCCAGGGAGGTTGTCTCTGTAACTCGGCTTAGCTTTTAGGACATTTCTCTTCTCCTGAAATCCAAGAGGAACCAAGGAAAAGCAACTGGGGAAAATGGGACTCTCTCATTAAAGATTTAAGTCCTTATTTCCCCTCACCCCTTAATAAATAATTTGACAGATTTTCAAGGATGTTTGGGAGCAGGGTGGGTGAAAATGATCTGCAGCATTCAGAAATTATTTTAGCAATAAAGTAATCGGAGAACAAGCATAAAATAATTTTAGACAGTTGCAGAATATTTCAGAGGATTATATTTTGCATTCTCCAGTACGATGTTTCTTGCCCCTAACTTAAAAAAAAAAAAAAAAAGGCGGAGGGGTTCGGAGGTGGGTTGGTGTAGTCTGAATGAGCATGGCCTTAGCACATCACCTCACCCCCCACCTGCAGACTGGACTGGGCATTCCTACAGGAGTGCCCTCTTTCCCGAGGCTCTCTCTCTCTCTATTTAACCTCTACCAAGGTGCAGATTCCTCTGTGTGCCAGTGTCTTTCAACCTGATCTTTCCTTTTGGAATTCTGAGAAGGATTCGCAAATGCAGCAGGCTGCAAAGTAGGGTTAGGAAGATGAGGGGGAAGAGATGGGATGGGGGTCAGGAGGAAGAAGGTGTTTTTTTTCCCCCCCTCTCCCTCTTTCTTCTTCCATGAGGGAGGAAAGCCTGGAGAGAAAATATGAGGTTAAAAAAAACTGGAAAAGCAGGCTTATTGGCAACTTGCCAAACCCTAAAAACCACCCCCCTTTTCTGCCAAAACAATACTTTAGCAAACCTAAAATAATTGCAGGAAGCTCTTTTCCATTTTAAGAACGATTACCTGGGGGAGGGAAAAAGAGGGGATTCTTAAAAGGCACCCTTCCAGAGGTGTCCCAGGAACAGGGATGGTAATGATAGCCTGTGTCCAGTTCTGGGCACGCGTTCGTGGACCAGAATATCTCCCTTCCCTTAGGGGACATCCCTTCCCTTTTTTTTTTTTCCTCCTAAAAAGAAAAAGATGTCACGGCTAAACCACTGTTGTTTCTGAACGTGATAGAACTTTTTCTATGGCGTCTGTGTTCAGACCCACTAGTTTCACAGTCCTGGGAGGGAGAACGCTCATTAATCTCCGCCTCTTTTTCTCCAGACAACCCCCCCCGCCCCCCAAATCCGGTGACTCCTCTGTGTGAAATTATTCCCCACCACCCCCGCTTCTGAATGCCACAGGACTGAAGCTGCACAAAGTTTGCAGGATTTTGTGCATAATTACCTCTGCCGACGATCTATTCCCACAGAAAGCTTCGTTGGAGAGATTACAATGCTTTGAGCCGTACCGCATTTCAGAGGGGAAAAAAAAAAGTTACCTAGAATGTCTGATTTTTGAAAAAATTTGCATACATGCAAATT
>NW_027530620.1:3065232-3065471 GCF_008692635.1 Crocuta crocuta
CAGTGAACCGGGAGCGCAGGGCAACCTGGCAAAGTTGTCCAAGTCCTCCACCGAGGTCCGCGAAGGTCTGCGGCGGGGCTTGGGGGATGGGGACGAGGAAAAGTAGTTTTGTTTGCTTAAGCACATCCTGTGGCAGCCTATAGCTGCCCGGGAGTACAGACTGTAACCGCTCCTCACTGCGTTACCCAGTAATGCGCTGAGCGGGGGAAGCGGGGGCGGGGGGGGCAGACGGAGCGAGA
>NW_027530620.1:3065577-3138160 GCF_008692635.1 Crocuta crocuta
TGGAGTGTAGGGAAACTCTAGGCGGGGTTAAAGTTCAGCTCATGGAGCGGCAATCGCGCTGGCTGGCTGGCTGCAGTTGAGCCGAGTTGGAAATGTGAACGCAAGAAGCAGGCTTGATTTTTTTTCTCCCCCCTTCTCTCTCTCTCTCTCTTCCTCTCTCCCTCTTTCTCCTTTCTCACCCGCACTCACGCACACCTCCAAACCGCACACCCAGACGCACACGCACACCCCACCGCCCGGCAGTTATGTATTCTCCGCTCTGTCTCACCCAGGTAAGCAGCTGTTTGGATGCGGNTAATGCGTTAATTAATATCGGGGCGATTGACTGCGGAACGGCGGTGTTTTCGGACGCCCCGCACGTGTTTCGGCGGGGTTGCAGCCCATGACACGCTGAAATCTGGACTCAGAGCTTCNCTTTTCCCCTCCGACTCGACTGACTCTACTCGGAGCGTGGGTCTCTCTCGCCCCCCGCCCCTCCTTCCCATGCCCTCCCTTTCCATCCCTCTCTTGCCTGCACCACCCCTAGGCAAAATATTGCTACTTCACGGCTCCAAATCTGGACCCTTTTGAATATATTATTTATTTTCTTTAACTAGAAGGCATGAAGTCCAAGTGATTTTGCACTAAAATTTTTTTTGGAAAAAAAGTGCGAGCTTTCATACTGTTTTGGTACATTGCGATCTGACCATTAATCACCTACGTGAAGTTGTATGCTTCATATAAAATGTTTATTTACCACTCCCTTAAAAAACCTGCTGCCACTTATTGCTTTCATTTAGCAGGAGATAACGGTTTAACCGGAATATTATGAAAGGCAAAAAAGTATCCATAATTTTTTTTCTTTTCCTTTCTAGATTCTGGATTTATTTCTCACATGACATCCTTATTCCAATATCTAACAGTAATAATACCGGCTATTTGATCTCAGAAGACTCTTAAAAATGCATCTTTTATGTTGAAATGGTCTGTTTGGGATTTAGGCCTAGCCTTAGTAATGGATAGCAGTTGCTTATAGTTATTGTAAAAGTTTTTTATTTTTCCCTAGCAAACTTCCAAAGTTCCTATTTTAGGAACTGGTGGAAGTATGGAAGGAAACTTTTCCAACCACTTCTGGCAAGGTTCACAATTGCATATGGATAAGATGCAAAGTGTCAGAGAATTTGAGTGAGTTATGACTTCAGTGAAAACGCTGAGTTCGAAGCCTGAAGTTCTTGCTGGCCAAAGTTGCCACCCAGAGAACATGTAGACAATACCAGGGTGCTGCGAGAGTGGGGAATGACCTGAGCAGACCCACCAGCGTCTTCTCAAGTGAGCTCTTGAAAGATACGTTTATGTTTGGGGATGGTGTCTATACGAACATACCTGTATCTCTGTGCAGGCCCAGGGCAGAGTCAGGTATCTGACGAAGCCGGATTCTCTTGACTCATGAGCTATTATCATACTAAGAAAGTTTTTTTTTTTTTTGGGGGGGGGGTTAAACATATTTGGCAGTGTGATTGATACATTCACTAGGCCTTCTTCTGGAAACCCCACTAAAAGAAACATTTAGGGTAACAGTTTGTGAAGCAGAGGTACACTAAAGAGTGAATGAGAGCCATAGATTTTGAGTTCTTCTTTAAAAAATTGATTTACAATTTTATTCAACTTGCTGGAACACTTAGAAAGCTTTCGAGCCCATTTTAGAAAGACAGACTTAGGTAGTTTATTGGTCATTAAAGAAAGTCCCGTCAGCACAGTGAAAAGTGCTCTGAATGAAAGAATGAACTCCATATACGTTTGTGTAATTTTTAAAACTTTATCAAGAAAATGTCAGACATCTTATTTGAAACCATACAAGCCTATCGTAACCAAACCATTTACCTGGCCATAGAATGATAACCCAGTAGAAATTTATAGGTGAACCTTTAAAAAGTAGTTCCAGAAATATCAGTGTTCATTGGTTCTTAAACTTGGCTTACTTACAAACAGATCAACGTTTAAGATGCTGATTCAAAGTCATAACGCTTTTGAAACAGGTTTTCAGGTTTGTTTTCACTGGTGGCCTCTAACTTTCTCGCTGAGTACATAAGTAAAATATCCTTTATTTTCTCTTGAATATTTTGAAATACTACATAGCGTATGGCAGTATGTGCAGCAACATGATTTATAAGGGCATACTGGTTTTTTTTAAATTAATTTATGCTGTGCCTTGACATTTCCTACAAGTTAACGATAGTCTTTACTCTTGATGATCTAGAGTATTTCTGATCGTGAGTTGAGAGAGATAACTAGCACTTTAATAGTACATGGGAGTAAAGTTACACAAAATATTGTGCACTTTTATTGGCACATTCTTGAAATCTTTGGGGAGTAATAAGTCGTAAATACTTTTGATGCAAAATTGGGGACTTAGATTATTCTCAATGATTAGCTGACACAGTTGGCCTCGTTCAAGAGTTTTTATGATGAGATATATAGGCATTTGGTTGGCAGGTAAGCAAAATCCTTTTGAACACGAATGAACGCAGTTCACAGTTCTGTGAGAAGCATACTAGAAGGAGTCAGTTCCAACACTTAAACGCCATGCTTTAAAAAAAAAAAAATGTTTATTGTCATTAATAAAGCGTTTGAATAAGATAACATTTTAACATAAATGTAGATTGTTTGGAGTGTAGTTATACTTTGCTTTAGAAAATGGGGCTGAGATTTTAAAATGAAATCCTCCCTCTGGTGAAAGCTCACTTTGTAGTTAAGGCAGACTCCAGGAGTTCTTTGCATGGTACCACAGAGCCCTGGTCCCTAGCATGTCCTGTGTATGTAAGAAAATCAGTCAGTGTGAAGGACTGTTTCAAACCCCAATTTTATGTATTTTAGAGCGTTTCAAGGATGAGCTCACAATTGAGTCATGTTTAAATGCTTTGCGGTTTGGAGTATACCTTATAAACCGTGACCCGAAAAATGCCCCCCCACCCCATTTCTCTCTTTTAAAGTATGGCAATCAGAAAGATTCTCACATATCGGAAATTTAAAAATGTTTATGGGAGAGAAGGATATAATTCTTGTATTTTTCTCTGTTCCCTCTCCACTTAAAGAAGGCACACATGTTATAAAAGCTGACTTCTCTTTTGGATTTTTATTGAAAAAGAGCAGTTTGTGAAGCTAAACTTAAAATGCAGAGCCTAGAGTTGGTTCATAGAGGAGAAAGATAAATGTCAATTAGTGAAATGATTTATTATGTATCACATTAATATGTACTTTAAAAAATAGTCACATGTAGCGTTTACATGATTGATTATAATTTATAATCTTTTAACAGACTTGATAAAATATTTCCTCAATTTTAACCCCTCGGTTTACATTTGAACATTTAAAAATTTAATAATTTATAGTAATAATATTTTGGACATCACAGTTACTTGTGCCTCCAAAGTATATATTCAGATGGATATTACAAACTGAAAAAGAATGCATTTTATAATATTTATCTCTCCTACACCCTTCTTTAAAAAGTCATTGAATATCTCTTTGGTTTTCTTATCCTCATTCATGTGAAAGTAAATAATTTATCTTTTGGGGGATTGTGCGACGGAGAGAAGTTATGTAAGATCAGCGTGGGTTGGTTAATCAAAAGTTAGATGTACTCAGAAAGCTTTGTGGAGGTTACTGTTTAATTTTTCTTTAATTTTATATTTCCTAAGAAAATATCAAGTAGAAGAATCAAACACGTTCATACGACAGTAAGAAAAATATGAATGTCTTAAATTGAATTTTATTTTCAAATTACTTGAATTTTAAGAGGCAACGGGTGGAGGGTTTTCCTGGAGTCTCGTAAACATTAAATGTACCAGGTTCTCTATTTCCTTGTGAGAAAAAGCCTGAAATGTTATTTTCAAAAATTAAGTAATGGTTTTGTTTTTTAGGGACAATTATTACTGAAGGCATTTCACGAAATTAACTGTATTTAGTTGCAACCCTGTTGTCACAATGACGCATTCTATTTACTATCTGGCATGTACGCTTTTCTTTGTTTTTCTCTCCCCCTTTTTCTTTTCTTTTTGTTTCATTCCCACAGTATCAGCAAGTATGTCTTGGAAATAGATCTTTTCTTTCAGCCTGAAGAATATCAAATTCATGTCTTCTTCTGCAGATGCCAAATTTTTCTAAGCTTTTGACAAAAAAAATCATATGCAACTGTAATGCTTAAGAAGGAATTAAGATGTTACCCAAATGACTACGAAACAGATTAGAGTCTACATGCAGTATTTTTAGAGGGAAAGTCTTTGTTTTCATTGATCGTGGAGATGATTTTTGCTCCTAGACTTCCATAAACATTGACTGGCATCTAAATGTTTAGGATTTGCCAATCTGGCGGCCGAGCCCTGGCTGTACTACAAGTAGTGAGGTCAAGGCTGGAGCAAAATTAGATATGCCTTTCTTGAAATAGGGTTAAGATTATATATCGTTATAAGCATTTCAATAGACTTCCCTTACTATCTAAAGGATTTGGGACCTAAGCCCGGCAGTAGAACCTGGTGCACTTTGGTGAATATATCAAAACATTTTTAAATTTTTAGCAATTTTCATTGCTGGGATTGTGAGAAATGATCCTGATAGTTTTCTTTCTCCCCCCTCAGGCTCCCCATCGGCATCCTCTGTATAATTTTGGTAAGGTAATGCTTGAGTCGACTTTCAAGTGAAATAAGCTTTTTTTTTTTTTAATGACCATCTGAAGAAAAGTAGTTTCCTTTTGTCTCCATTATAGTTATAGTTTTGTTTTTGTTCCTCTCTCTAGGATGAATTTCATCCTTTCATTGAAGCACTTCTGCCCCACGTCCGAGCCTTCGCCTACACATGGTTCAACCTGCAGGCCCGAAAGCGAAAATACTTCAAAAAACATGAAAAGCGTATGTCAAAAGAAGAAGAGAGAGCCGTGAAGGATGAGTTGCTAAGCGAAAAACCAGAGGTCAAGCAGAAGTGGGCATCTCGACTTCTGGCCAAGTTACGGAAAGATATCCGCCCCGAGTACCGAGAGGATTTTGTTCTTACAGTTACAGGGAAAAAGCCTCCATGTTGTGTTCTTTCCAACCCAGACCAGAAAGGCAAGATGCGAAGAATTGACTGCCTTCGCCAGGCAGATAAAGTCTGGAGGTTGGACCTCGTTATGGTGATTTTATTTAAAGGTATTCCGCTCGAAAGTACTGATGGCGAGCGCCTTGTAAAGTCCCCACAGTGCTCGAATCCTGGGCTCTGTGTGCAGCCCCATCACATAGGGGTTTCTGTTAAGGAACTCGATTTATATTTGGCATACTTTGTGCATGCAGCAGGTAAGTGCAACGGTGAGACGTTGTTCCGCTCTCTCGTGTGTTTCTTTCCTTGCTGCCCTCTGTATATGCCGGGCCATTCCGGAACCCTCCAAGTGGCAGGCCACGTGCGTAGAGACCCTTGTGGTTGCAAAGGTTATCCGAAGTCAGAGCAGCTGGGAGCCCTGGTGTCTGAGAGAACATCTTCACTCAGGTGGAAAAGCTTAGCTTTGAGAGGATTCTCTCCAAGTTCAGTTCTCTCGGCAAGTCGTGTTATCAGAGGTGTTGGTAGTTCTGTGATAGGTTTCAGCCACATTCTTTGATCCTGGGCGAGAGAAGATTCCTAACACCTTTCTCATAAAGGGGATGTTTTAAATGGCAGGTGATCTAGTTGAAAAACCTTGAGTTTGGTGGTGAGGCAGTATTTGTAGTTGCTTATCTTCTGGGAGTGTTTTTAACTTACTGGGGCCTCTTGAACCCCATGCTTATTAAGAAGATGTGGGAAGGTTACTGTCAAATTGCTGATCATTTGTGAAGGAAAAAGAATCACGTTAATACTCAAACTTAGTAGCTTTGTATTTAGGAATTCGCATTGTTGTCTAAGATAGCTGACGGAGAAACAAACCAGCTCTTTACGCAATTGATGGGAAGGTTAATCTTAAAAGTAACCAACCTGTGTAGCGCATGAATGCTTTGAGAAATCGGTATTGATCATTGATTGAGTGAGTGGCTTTGATTGGTGATAAAATTATTTATTGCTTCAAGGCTGTTTTTAGGCATGTTTTACCTGTGTATGTTATACCATTCTAGAGTAGCGTTCAGGATGAAACTATTGAGGGCTGACTCAAAGAATGCATTTTTACTTTGTTTCTTTTGCCTCGTTTCGGACAAAAGGTTCATTGTGTTATGTGAATGCTCAGGTCTTGTGTAACTTGTTGACTTTTTATATGTACATATCGCTCTTGCTGAATTTTACCTTCATGGCAGTTGCTTGAGCCAGATGGAAGAAAGAAGGTTGTGGAATCCTACCGTTAGGCTCTTTTGGGGTTCATATATTCATGGGTTTTTTTCACCACAAAGGAGAGAGGTGTTACCTGTAAAATCAACCCTGTACTGTTTTGCAGAATGTTTTTAATTCTAAAAATGCAAGCTATTTTTTAAGGTCAGATCATAGCAGATCATAGCCTGTTCTCTATTATTTTCCTCAATGTATGTTTTAGAAAGAGAACTTTTGTTACCCATCTGTCCTTACATAAGAAACCGGAGAAATTAACTTTGCAAGCATGTCACATTATCATTTGCGTTCTGTTGGCAGGGGATCGATGAGTATTTTAGAGGATGTGATCTGTAAATGTTTCAAATATTTGGGTTTTGGAGAATGTGAACTTAATTGTACGAAGCGCCTGTTGCTGTAGCCAGTTCTGGGTTCTTTAGCCAGTTCTGGAAAACGAAAAGGCAACACCTCTCCAGTGACCTCGAGAAAGGAACAAGTATCCTTTTTTTAATCCCCCTTTCACCCTATTGTTACTGTGTTCTCTCTGCCGAAAAAGCTGAGTTAAATTTTTTTAAACATTTATTTGCGTATGTAAGTGGAGATTCTGATAGGGAAAGGCAAGGTGTGAAGATAAAAAAGGATGGGTGTTACAGGCGCTTTCAGTGAGCACTCTTTTAAGATCTTGGGTTTAATCTTTTTGATATTTGGAAAACTAAATAATTTATAAATTGTCACCAGTGCTTTAATTGGCCAGCATAGAGAAACAAGGGTGCCAACAGGTGACACACCCCATGGCCTGCGCTTCCTTACCAGGTACGTCGAGGTGAAGTACCAGTGACATTTCTGTCGGCGTGAGAAGATGCGTTCCAAGTGTTAGATATAAACGTTTCCCTTAGACATAAAAGAGCTGCAAGCTTTCCACTACTGCTATTACACGTGTTCTCTCTCGTTGTTGACCGTTCGTTACTGTGCCATTGCTGCAAATCCTTGAGCTAACACGGTCTCTGGTTGTCTCAGTACCTGAAGGATTATGTGGGTAACACGACAGGTAGAAGGTTGCTTAGGAGAGTTAGCATCCTTATTGCTTATGAAAGATTTATTGACAGCAACGTGGATCAGACTACCTCTCGGTTTGGTTTTCCTGCCGTATCCCAGAATCCCTTGTTAGGCCTGAATGGCAGCCAAGTGTTAGGCCATTGGCTTCCACGGAGCGCAGTAATGGCTGCTTCTCTGAGCACGCAACGGGACGGCTGCAGAAGAAAATATTAAGGGCCTTTTGTCTGACAATAGTTCGGTTTTGATTTAAGAGATTTAGAGACCTGTTATTTGTGGAAGGGAAGCTAGTTGCCAATACAAATACGAGGTAGATCGGTCAACTTACATACAACTGATTTGACAAGCATCTGTTATAATACTGGAGATTTGTAAACACTAAACAATGTTTTTACCTCCTTAAAAGTTTTGAGAACTTGCCAGTATTGGCAGGAGGCAGAGACTCTGAAACGTGCGTCAAGAAACATGCCAAAACCATTGTGGCCTTTTCACCTATAGTGCATTTTTTCCCCCACTCTCTTTTAAAATGTTGGATTTTTTTTCCTTCCAAAATACCATCTCCCCCCCCCACATAGCTCCCAAGATAAGATTTTTCTTTCCCCTTCCTAAAACGTGTACGATAATTATTGCTTCATGCCTCAGCCTTTTCTTTGGTAGGAAGTTGAAATCTTAGAGCACACGTGTAAATACGTCTGGAAGCTAGCACAGAATCAATCATTCTTTAAAAGTGGAGGTGATTTATTCTAAGACTTATTGAGATGCTAAAATACAATACATAAAATACATTCCAGTTTTTTTTTTCCCGTCTAAATCCAATGGCATTAGAACTGTGTGAATTTTGTCGCTGATAAACAGTAACAAGTATAATGAAATTGGAGTGATTCCATAAGCCTGAGGATTTCATCTCTTTAAAAATATAAAAGAGCAAAACCATTTTATGCCCCTAATTTGGTCTTTATTTGAGTCGTCCTTCCATATGTATCGTATGACAACTTGAAGATATTACGGAATTGTGGCAAATGGCTCTCTTTGTGGGCGTGTAACAGTAAAGCTAATTTATGACTAGTCTTTACCAGATGATCTGTATCAGAATCTACAATATACCCGGCACGTGGCAAGGTCACAATTTAAGTTGTTAAGGTCATAACCTTAGCCACCAGGCATTTGACCTTTTAGATAAAGTTAACCTTTGTTCATTAGTAGGCACTCAACCGAGAACTTTCTGGAGAGTTTTTTTTTTTTTTTCTTAAACTGCTTCTGTATAACTTCTGGTAATGTAATCAGATTCTAGAAAGATTCTCAGTTAAGTTAGTTAAATTTTGTTAAGGTTAGACTTTTAAGGACTCCTCTCTTGGATAGAGGTAAGTTGCTGTATCTAAACCATACAGTGATAGTGTCACAATTTATTTTTTGATAGCGATTACCTGCTGTGAGGTGGAATGAAAGCTCTGAGGCAGCTGTGTGGAGACATTCGAAAAGTAAAATTAAATAAATAGAATTATATATACATCAGCTAAGTAAGGCCTTTGCTAATTTTCAAGTGGCGTAAGGCTCAAAAGCTAAATCACAATGAGGATATATACTTTTCGAAGATGCGGAGATTTCCCAAGATTGAAAGTATTTTTTAGTGGCCTTAAAATTTGCTTTGAAAGACTAATAAATGACCAGGACTTGTCAGGTAATTACTGTAATTGTTGGTGAGCCAGTGACAGAGCGAATTGAATTTCTCCCAATGTCCTAACACCAGTAGGGGTAGTTTTACGGTAGAAGGTGACCAATTTTGCACAGCACTGTTTTAGTACAGCAGTTGCAGGTTGCTTCCATGCTGCCCCTGTTACTCACCTTACTTAGTTTTGCTTGGACCAGGAATAGTGACCGTCCTGACACTCACTGAAAGAGCGGTTTGTGGTGTCGTGGCAGTCTGGTACCTGTTCCGTGAACCTGTACGGCCAGTGTTACTGATGACCACATTACCTGTACCATATTGTTCATTTAGTCACGCCCTTGTGAATGCTCCCTTTAAATTATTTACACTCTGCTAGTTTTGCTCTGATGTCCCACGTATTAATCCTTTTCAACAAAGAGAGAGATACTCCCATTCAGGTGCATTTTAGGTTTATTTTGGCTTCGTGATTGCCATTCCTTCATATAGTAATAGAGAAAGCCGTGATATGCAGATAGACCAGATGGTCATGTTGACAGATTGAGAATTCACTTCCTACTGCTTCAGAGCAGGTGTAAGATTGGGAGTGTCTGTGTAGGAGCGCGTGTGTGCTTCGTGTGCATGTGTGTGCACATTCAGGCTGCACACAGAGTGCTCTTTAGAGCACTGCAAATGATTTCTTTTTTTTTTTTAAGCTGTTACTTTAAATACAGTATAGCTCTATGCCTAAGGTTAGCAGTGCCTATAGAATATGATTGTAAACATTTTTAAGTGACTAATGTTAGATTGTTACAGTTTATAATTTTATGCTGAATTAGTTACGGTAATTTCTTAATTTTTAGGTAACTCGCTGTATTCGTTTGTGGCAGTATCTAAGATATGTTCAATATATTTTGTTAGCAGGCACGTGTATGTGTATTTATGTTCAAGTTTAGGACTACACATTATATAATAACACTTTTTCAGTACCTCGGTGAACTCCTTAGTAGAAGGGTGTGCTGCTGGTTCCTGCGATTTATAACAAGAAGCTGTATTCAGAAAAAGAAGGAGTAAGACTAATGCAGAGTGACATTTAAAATCAAAAGAGTAAGTAGCACGCCATCTCAAACTCTAACCATAACCTTAAGCTAAACTCAGGATAGATTCTGTGGCTGATTGATCCATTCCACATTATTGATATAATTTGGAAAATTTTAGAAAATTTCAGTTATCTTTTTATTTGTCTTTTAATTCTTCCAAGGAAATAGATAGCACTGACCGTCAACAAACTTGAGATGAATATGGCTTTTATATCCTTGAGTGTTTGGGTAACTTGAAGGTAGTAACAATATCCTTTGTCTAGAGTGTAGTAACAATATCCTTCATCTAGAATGTAGCGAGAAAGATGGAAATTCAAAGGCAGACAGGGTATAGGAATAGGGGGTAAACATTGTTCTGGAGTAAACTTATGAACGGAGGTCAGCTCGTTTATGGCTAAGAGGTTTGAATGTTGGTAAGAAATTTCCCAATGCTGCTGGCTTACATTTGCCTTGTCTTCTTTTCCACCCAGTGATGAATAGCATTAATTTAAACCTATTTAGGGCTAGTGTGGGAGAAACCACAGCCTTTGTTGTGGTCACTGCTGTACACAGTAGGACTGGGTGTTTCACTTGGTTAAGGCTTCAAGCTGCTTCCAGAGGATGCAGAATATGGCCTGTCAGTTTTTAAAAACTTGCACAGAAGCAGCAACAATTCTAATTGTTCGCAAATGTTAATATAGATTATTGAAAGCAATTCTGAGGTTAAGAATAGAAGAAAACACATGAAATACAGATTGAATTCACTGAAAGTGCTAAACACTGGTTTATTACCATCTCGGCAATAATTTCCCCATTGTTATTTAGAGGTTAGATCTTGTTTTTAAATATATGACAAATCGTAAATCCTTGCGAAGTGGGAGGTGTGGGCTATGGAGAAGGAAGAAGTCAGGTGGAAGAGGAAGAGAATGAATGAACTGGCATGCTTTGTTAACAGAAACACAAAACTGTGAATTTAATCACAAAGGGAGATGCTCTCAAAAGTGTTTTGGTTTAAGTAATGACTGTAAAAGGACCCTGAGCACCAAGATATCAAGTGGAGAATTTTATAATCCATCCCCCTGCGTGCTTTGGCATAGTTTGTTTTAGACTTAGAGACTATTTGGGGCTTTCGGAGTTCCTATTCAGATTTTTAGAAAAGAAAAGTTTTGCAAAAATTCTTTTTATCTTTGAAGGGTCCAGTTAAGGGACACGGTGACATGCATAAACTTGGAAAAGGGGCTGTTGAGATGTTTATGATTATTACCATCTTGCTTTTTAAGGCGGTAACTTACGTGTTAATCAGAATTTTGGCTGTTGCTTAGGCAACTGTAAGATACAAATTATTGACCCAAACTTTAGAGTCCCTCTGAACTTACCAGAATTCTCTAGCTGCTGCTAAGACAGGAACAACTTTTACCCTAGGTTTTCTCCAAAATATTAGAAAACAATGCTCCATGTGTTGTTATGATCATTCAACAGTGTAAACGTGTATTTTATCTAACGGCATTAGCTCTCCTATGAATATTCTAGTTAAATAAACATGGCTTATAAGGCAAAGAAAGAAGTCCACAAAGGACAAATTGCGGCAACCACGTGGAGAGGATATTTTTGCCATTCTGTTTGTAAAAGCAACTAAATCAGATAAAATTGAGAGAAAGGAGTTCTCTTTTTTTGATACATATCTTGGCCCCTGTTGGTCTTCTTTAATGCATAATATATTGCTCATCCCAAACCTAGAAATAATCAGGGTGATCATAATAGCTAGAGATTGAAGTAGAATAGCTTTAGTGTCCTTTGAGACCTTTAAACTTACTTCTCTTCCTGTCTTTCACAGGCTTTTCTGTGTAAATATTTTGGACCTAGATCAGTTGACAGTAAAGAATAGGAGACAGTGGAAGAAAGGAAGGCAGGAAGGCAAATAACTTTTATTGAGTTGTCTTTTTTGCAGCAAGCATTATCCTAAGTTTTTACATGGTCGTTTTCTCTTTTTTTCCCCCCTCTTTCTTCCTTTCTTTCTTAGTCTTTTTTAAAAAAAAAATTCATGGCATTATTGCAAATAAATATACATTCTTCATTTATGTAGGTGAAAATAAAGTCTCAGAGGGTCCAAGTGACATGTGTATAGTAAGATTAAACGCGAGGCCTTCTGATTCCAGCCCACTGACTGCTCTTCTACTTACAGTTGAGATCCGTTCTGTATCCCTCTCTCTATCCTGTTGTGTGGGGGTTGGATGTCATTTAAATGGTATCCCACACCTGTCTTGAATCAGAGGGAAAGAAAAAAGCCAAAATCCAGACCCTTCGCCTGGAGATATTTTACTGTGGAGTTCACTTCTGAGGCACAGAATGAGCCCATACTTGGTTAGGAGAGGAAGACAATGTTCTTATGCTTTGTGAGTGTTGGGGTCAAAACTCTGCAGTGACTTGTTTTTTTCTTGTTTTTAGAATGTTGAAGTTCATTGAATAGAAGCATTATAACACAAGCTTAAGATCGTTTTTTTTTTCCTTTTTCTAAGATAGATGAATTGGTTCTAGGTGTTTTGGGAAGCCACTGAGAATTAAAGCAAACATTAGTTTAAAAATCAGAATTGCATGTAATATTTTATTAGGTAGATTTTGTACATATTTTCTTATGTGCACAAACAGTATATTTCTAACTTCTCTTAATGATTAGATAAAAAAAAAATTAGGTTTACATTACTCTAAACAGACCCTTTGATTATGGCCTTGTGGATAATTATTTTAAAGAAAGCAAACATTGAGTTTTATTAGTTAATATTGTTTTTTAATTTAAAAGAGAAAGAAAAATTGAAAATAGGAACAAGGTTCATCTTAATGCCCTTAAGTGACTGATTAATTGATGGATTTATTTAATACCCTTACTTTCATATCTTTAAACTTAGGCAAGATTAGTTCTTAATGACTTCAGTGTAAAAATCCAAAGCCTCATTCAGTGTGAATTTTCTAATTGTAAATAGAAAAAAAAAAAAAGACCAGTAATTATAATTCATACTACATTCATTTTATATCTATTAATTTTTGTAGGGTTTATTTAAAAAAAAATAAGCTGCGGAACTGAATTTATATTGAATAAAATAAAAATGTAGCTTTCTTTTTAAGTTCCTTTTTTAGAAATGCTAATAAATTAAAAGTTAGGGTTGTTCAGAGTCACTGTTGGTTATGCCAGAAAGAGAAAACTGAAGTATGTAAATAAAAGTATATAATGGAAACAAGAGGATTGGAGTAAAAAATAATACACCCCTTTGTTCCATACTGCTTCCCCTTTGATGTCTCTGATGAGCATTAATGGTGGTCCCTGTAACCTGTGAGTTTCCAGACCTAAATAGTTTTCAGAGCACTTATATTCATGGAAATATTTTAATGGCTATTTTCATAGGTTAAAAATGTGAGATGAAATAAAAGTAACAATAAAACATATCTTTAAAAATGAATACATTTCAAAATTTGTATGTATGTCTGTTTAGCATCTGCCATTGTCAGGCTGTTGTCTTTGTTGCTATGGTTTGGGTGATTTTATTTCCTTTTGTAATTTTGCCAGCCCATGATTGGATAGTGCAACATGTTCATGCTGTTGGGGAAGATGTAGCTGTGGTGAGTTATATAGCTTGATCCGAGTGACAATTCTTGATATGGAAAGATATTTATTTGCCAGTGGATAATAGGAACTCGTGCTATAATAGCCATTATTTAATTTTCAAAATAAGGGACATATTATTTACTAGAGGAAACTCAGAACGATCTCTTCTGTTATGTGCCTGCCTCTTCCCCTATTGGAAGCATCTCGAATTCTGTGTATTTTAATCTTAAAGGGATTATTTAATTTTAAACTCCTAGATGCAGTGAATATTCTACATGCAGGATCCTATCATTGTCACTTTCAAATATTCCATTGCCTTTCAAAGGAGCTGACATTACAAGTCCTTAGGTTGACAAATTCTCATCAACTTTTGTGAAAAATTTGGCTGCAGAAGGAGTAAAGTCAAAAGAGGGCCATAGACAGATGGATTTCAGTGTTAAGATGACATCAAGCCCTTCTTCGTGGCATTTTTAAACATTCTAAATGAGTGAGGAATGGAGATGCTTAAAGAGCTCACTATAGAATGAGTAATTAAGATACTATGTATCTGCATGTAAACCTTTGTAGCATCCTATTCAACAGAGCTGTATGGGCTCAGACACAATGGCAGATTAGCAATGAGAATCATTAATATCCTTTATGCCGAACACAGTTCATAAATAGTATTAGATATTAAAGATGTTGATGGAAAACAACATATAGCTGAGAATATAATTTTTGCATTAAGTAATGGGAAGTTAAAGATGAGTGGGTTATACATGTTTAAGATCAAGCAAGGATTCTGGCTAAGAATTTGGCGAAAGCTGCTCAGTATCTTTTTGTGACCATAACAAGATTTTTGCCTGGACACATATTATATAAAAAATCAGTAGGTTACTAAAGTCTCTGATTCATTTAGTTGGCTTTTCCTCCCTTCTTTTAAATGGTAGAGGTTCTCTTTTGGAGAGTAGTTTCAAGTAACTTCTGAGAATGAAGTCTTTGTAACTTGATGCTGTTCAACAGCGTAACTATTGTTGTATGTTCCTGTCAGGGAGAGATAGTCATTGCAGTACTTTTATTGTATGGCCTCTTAATATGTGACAAGGACTTTTATTAAGAATTCTTTTTTTTCTGTTAAATGTGCTTTAGAAAGTCCTCCCCCTCCCCCCCCCCCAGTCAAGAATTACAGAGGTTTTTAATAAGATTCAAATGATTTTTTATTTTTTTCTTGGTATATTCACCATATGGACAAAAGTCCTATTTTCAAAAAAAGGTTCTGGAATCCATGTACTTTAGATTTTTCATAAAATAAAGTGGGAGTAGTAATTAACAGAAAAGTGCCATCTCATCAGGGCCAGGATATATACAGTCCTTTGGAGAATGAGGATATTACAGCCTCAAATGTTAGGGTTGAAGAACTAATTGTTCTAAAGGTATTTGCTCCTCATCTCAGAAAAGATGGCAGACATGCAAAATGGATAAATGTAATCCTTTGTACTTTTACCACCTACATTTTTAAACTACAGTGACTCTGATTTCTCTAGAAAGGTCAGAGGTTTCAGACAGAAAGCTTTGTAATTCTTCAAAGAGAGACATTTTCAATTTTGCTATATAAAGACTTATTATGCATAGCTTTTTTACTTTATTTACAGTTGAGCCTTGGAGGTTCTGGGGTGGGGGCAATGCTCAATCCGAGAAGCCGAGAAGCTGTGTCATGAGACAGCAGAAGTGGATGGAAATAGTTGGGGAGGGGGGAGAGGGAGGGAGGGAGAGAGAGAGAGAGATTGGGGAGGAGACTAGATTCACATTTAGAGATGCACATTTCTGGGCCTTTGTTACCAGTCACCTTGTTTAAAAGTGAAGACAGGGCTGCTGTTACAGAGCATTTTGATCTGTACACAGAGCATTCTGTGATAGACTCCAAATATTTTGGACATTTCAAGGAATTTACATATCTGGGTGCCATGTCTTAGGGTTGGCTTTGTTGGTTTGTGGATATGGGCTTCTCCGATTTTATCTGGGCTTCTTTGTTTCTGTTTTGTTTTCCTTTTGGACCTCTCCGACTTTGGGAGAATTGTTCATGTTTGGTGGTGCGGGTGGTAGAGATGGTAGTTGACTTCTGTCGTGGGTTGCTCCTATTATTTGGGGAAACAGAGGCTCAGAGAGTGTTAGTAACTCACTCAGGGTCTTGCCAAGAATAAGTGGTGAAACCAGGATTAGAGCCAGATCCATCAGAACCCAGACTTGTGTGGTTAACCTCTATAATATTTAAATTGGCTTTTCATATATATTATTTTATTAGCTTTTCATATAATCCTTACATTTAGGTAGGGGAGCTTTTATAATTACCTTTAGGCAGGTGAAGAAGCAGAGAGGCTGTCCATGTATGATGGTTAGTTAGTAGTTACGGCTATTCACCTCCAAGGTGTTCCTCAAGATATCAGGCTTTCTGAGTTCCACCCCTGAATTTATGGACAGGGTAAAAGTATTTGCTGGCAGTACATAGCAGTGGTGAAAGCCATGGTTTTCTCTGAAGCTTAAAAAGTAGTGAGCCACTAGGGGCGCCTGGGTGGCCTAGTCGGTTAGGCATCCGACTTTCGCTTGGGTCATGATCTCGCGGTTCGTGGGTTCGAGCCCCACGTCGGGCTCTGTGCTGACTGCCAGCTCAGAGCCTGGAGCCTGTTTCAGTCTGTGACTCCCTCTCTCTCTGACCCTCCCCTGCTCACGCTGTCTCTCTCTCCCCTAGAAATAAATAAAACATTAAAAAAATTTTTTTGAAAAAAAAAAAGTAGTGAGCCATTAGAGCTTTTTCTTGTTTGTTAATAGATTTCAGTGTTTCAAACCTTGAAGGAAACTGTCTTCTTTTTACAAAGTGAAGACACTAAGTGCATGCATCCCAGGAGCTCCAAAGACAGAGCATTCTTGTGTAAATTGGAGTACAGTTGTAGCCTCTTGTTACCACAGCGCTTTGGCTGGTGTTGGCATAGAAAATCTACCTTGGTTGCCTTCGTTGACAGATTCTACCATGTCATTGGCAACTTGGTTCAGGAAACATATTTTGAGCGCTTGCTACCTGTTAGGCACTGTGCTGGGTGCCAAGGATACAAAACTGAAGAAAATACTATGAGATGAGTTGATGCCATCTTGGATGAAATTTCTCCAGAAACTAAGATTTCAAAGCTTTTGATGTTTTTGAAGTAGGATCCTTAGAAACTCATAGCCCACAAGAAGTTTATTTATTCATTCTTTTTTTTTTTTTTTTAATGTTTACTTATTTTTAAGAGAGAGCATGAGCGGGGGAGGGACAGAGAGAGAGGGAGACACAGAATCTGAAGCAGGCTCCAGGCTCTGAGCTGTCAGCACAGAGCCGGATGCGAGGCTTGAACTCAAGAACTGTGCAATCACGACCTGAGCTGAAGTCAGATGCTCAACCAACTGAGCCACCCAGGGACCCCATGGAAGTTTTAAACATTTGCAGAACCAGCTGTTGCTGTTGCCTTCTTACTGTACCATTGGTACCTGTTGAGGAATTCTGTCATTTGATGAAACTTCCTACTATGTTGTTAAATTTTTTTGTTTTCTTATGTCAGAACTGTCTATGCAAGTGGAAAGAAAACCCAAGCAGATACAGGACAGGGCACAGGTGTTTTTTATTATTTAATAGTTTCACGGTGGCATGTTGGTGCACAAGAAAGTTCTATTTCTTTTTTAGAGGCCGTCCTTCTAGTAATGCTAAAGGATAAAACAGAGTTATAGGAAAATGAAACAGCAGGAGATGAGGGAGTGACAAACAGAAAGGAAGGGAAGGCCTTGGAGAGCAAGCCGTGGTGAATTCATTTGGCAGTTGGTAGTAGTTCCTAAAACACAGCCAAGTCTCAGTATTATAGCCACTTAAATTCTCTGTTTTGCTCTATCTCTGAAGAAAGTTAGCAATCTTGAGACTTTTACACTGAAATGGATTGTAAGTTGTCCGAGGTCTCAAGCTGCTTTGCCTCTCTTTCTCCTGTGAAAAGAAAACAGATATGGATTACATTCAGACAGAAAGCATGGAAGACGTCCTATATGTGCGAGTGTGTGTTAGTGTGTTAATGGGACAGCTGTGAGGGTCTTCTGGGAAAGTGTGTACAGATGGTGACAGGAAGGAGAAGAACTATCGCATGTCTGATAAATGAAACACAAATAACGACCCCAAAATCTGGTGGTCCCAAACAGTGTATATTGGAGTTTTTTTGTGTTTTTTTTTTTTTGTTCTCTGTTCTATCCGCTTATTGTTTAATCTGAAAGTGAAATCTGTTTGCCCAGCCAATAATATGTGTGCTTTTCTTTATATAGAGTGTAGAACAAATGATTTGTTCTGTAATTATTTTCAAAAGGCAGAAAATCTGTGTGTAACATTGAGAATGGCATGGGATTGTCATAGAAACTCACTCTGAACACTGTAAATAAAAATGGTTGGGGATTAGTCACAGTACCATGTGGGACATCATGAAACTGAAGACAGATTTCTTTGTTTTACAGTCAGTAAGAGAAGTGAGGCAGACTTGATAGAGTTCATGGGATGTTAGCAGTTCATTTCCTCGAGGGAGAACCATGTTGTCTTCAGATTAAATAAGCCACCTGGATACAGACTTTAGAATTTACCTGATGCTTTTAGCAACAGCTGATGTTACCTTTATTTTAACAGTGTTTCATCTCCAAATAGTGGAAGTTTAACAAGTTTGAAAATCTCTGTTTTTGCTACTCGTCTTTAGAATCTCCCCCTCTCACTTCCTCCCCCTCACCTTCTTTTCTTGTAATCGTGAATAGCATTTTTACAGATCTGGCCTTATTCTGTTCTGTTTTCTTTAACCTTCCATTTATTTTTCACATGGTATGAATAAAGCTGAACACATTAACCCTAAGCGGACTTCATTAATGTAATATATTTTAAGTCATATATATTCAGATTAGAATTATGAGTCTACAATATGAAATGCTTCTCTGTTTTTAAATCTGTTACTTAGGAGGAAACCATTTCAGAGTATTCTCATTGTCTGGGTCCAACATCTGGAGAAGAGATTGTTTGTCTTTAAATTTTGGACTGAATCCTCATTTGCAGATTCCCACCAGGGTGATGTTTCAATAAACTCTAATGTGTCAGTTTTGGATCCTTGAACTTTTAGAGGTAGGAGCTGACCTCTGAGAGAGGGTTTCAGGATGTAAGGAACTTAGTGTGTGGAATGAGTCCTGCTTCTGACAAGGCCACTTTCACGATGCTATGCGTTGTCGAATGTTCCTATTTGTAATCAAGAGAGTAGCTGCTATATTTAAATAAGGGTAAGGTGTACTTAGACAAATGTAGGATAATAAAGTGAGTATATTCCCTTTCTGGATTGAGTTGTATTCAACAGTGAATACAACTCCTCTTGACTGGAGAGAGCACATGCAAGACTGTAAATGAGAATTTGGGTGCATGGGATATACAGGGACAGGCTGTCTTCTTGCTGAAGGCTGTGGTCACACTTTATATCATTGTAAATGCAAATATATATGTATGTATTTTTAAATATATTTTCTATTTTTTAAGTTTTATTTTAGAGAGAGCACAAGCAGGGGAGAGGGGCAGAGGGAGAGACAGAGAGAATCCCAAGCAGGCTCCACACTTAGTGCGGAGCCTGGTGTGTAGGGCTCAGTCCTACAACCTTGGGATCATGACCTGAGCCAGAATTAAGACTCAGACGCTCAACCGACGGAGCCTATATATATAAAATAAATATATGTGTATTTTATATCATTCCTTCCACTGAGCATGTCTTCACCTTTAATTGGCTAATATTGCTTAGGCCTTCTTCCATCCGACCCTAGTTTTGGGCTGAGGGCTCCTTCCGTATATTTCCACAGTGTCTTGTTAGCACTGTGGTAGTGCTCACCATTAGAACTTCAGACATCATAATAAAATGATCTGTCTTCCACATTGGGCTGTAATTTCTTTATGAGCAGAGACTAAGTGGTGTTTATTTCTGTGTCCCCTCCCCCATAGAGGTACGTAAGCTACGTAAGAGTTGTATTTATTTTTGTGTCCCCTCCCCTACCACCTAGTATATGTTCAATACCTTTGTTGAGCTGGTGACCAAATGGAAAATCTGGGTTGAACAAAACAAAAAATTGTGAGACATTTATAATATGAATTGAAAAACCAGGTGACATATAGTATAGCTTTTGTTCCCTCAGGAACACTGAATTTATGCCTTTTTTTTTCTTTTTTGGTCAGAATGATTTTCCCTTCTTGCTTTATCTATCATGTTAACTGATTTTTGTTTCTTCACCAGAATCCAAAGTTTCATGTTAACCCAAAGGAGGTACTGACATGTGAATAATCATTAATTCTGAAAGTAAAGGTTTTGTGATGCTAGACTATTTATAAAAAATATTCAGGCTGTTTGTTTTCCTGTCTAACATCCTGGGCTTGACATTTATCTGAACTGTTTACCTAGGAAAGTGATTGAGTAATAAAGCCATTGCTCCAGCTTCTTTGTGAGGGAATCACTTTTATATACTAGCAGTCATTTATCAAGTACCTACTGTGTGCTAGGCCTCCTGCTGGGAGGGAGAGTAAAGGATTTCAGTTTCATGCTTGAATTTCTAAAAGGCGTGATCTTAATTAAACATGGATCACTCTGCTCAGGACGGCACCCATTTTGGTTTGTTTTTGAACCCCGCACTGTCTTGCTCTGCAGGGAAAGTGCTTGCTAGCCATATCCTTACCTCTAGTGAGAATTTGCGGGTTTGTGTGTCCTTAACCAAGTAGGGTACATTTTGGCATGGTTTGGAGAGGCCAGAGGCGGTTGTAGTAGAAGAGTTAAAGGTCAGAAAGAAGGAGTTGAGCCCAATTATATATGGTGACTCCTGAGTTCCCCCTCCTAGCTAGTGCCGTACCCTCATTAAAACTGTTAGACCAATTTCATTAGCTCCAAAATGCACCAGCATATGTAAATCTTCTTTAATTGGAGACCTATTGATTGTAGGGTAACATAAGCCTCTCTAAGGGAAACAGAACCCAACTGAAGATAAGAGTTTCTTTCCCCCCAACACATACAGGATTCATGATTTTATTTCTCTAGGCATGTTCATTATCAACATCGTCCCACTGCAGATTTTCCCATAAAGTGTTTCCGTCTGGCCCCGTCTTCATATCATCTAAAACCTTCTAGTATCAGCAGTGGATAATGGAAGCATTCTGACAAAAATATACATTTCTTTCTTCCATTTTTTTAATTAAAACCTTAAAAATAATGAGAAACAAAAACTTTTAAAATCCTATGAAAATTAATTTGCTTGAAAAACGACTGAAAATGAATCTTCTTTTGTGTTTTCATAGAATGCTGCAAGGGACCAAAATCTGACCATCTTCTTTAGGTGAACAGTCACTAAAAATGTTCCAGTGGGGAATGAAAACTAGAATGTAATTTTTTCCACTTATATCCTAATTGGATCTCAAAGCTACAGAGAGGATAGTGTGCCAGCCTGTACTTTTTGCAAAGTGGTATAAAGTATGGGATTTTACCACTGTGCTTCGTAGGATTGGAACGTTTTATAACTGGTAAACTAATGAAAAATCTTGCATTTTCATATGTATCTTCTTGCAGTTTCATCCTTGTTTCTGAAGTATAAGATTCAGGTCAAGGTCAGTGTATAGCCATATAGTAAGAATCTTAGGAAGGAAAAATATCTGATGAGATGTTATATAGATTGTCATCCAGTAATTCAAAAATTGTCTTTGAATGACAAAAGCACCAGTCCAGACTGTATTGAAGAAGTAAATATCTATTTTTCCTTTCTTAAAATTACATTAAAAAATATGTTTAATGTAAGAACTTGAATTAGAAAGCATTTTAATTTCTCTTTCTCTTAGAGCATTATTGATTTCTAAAGGAGATGTTTAATTAGTGAAATTATAGCATCTGGAAAAGATTGGTTGTTTTCCAATTTTATTCTGTAGTTGATGCTATTGCAGTGAATTCATGGCCTTTCTTGTATTCATCTTCTCTTCTTTGGTGTTGCTAGTTGCGCACCTCTCAGGTTGAGGAGTGTGTGCTAAGATGGCACATAGTGGAGAGATCTTGACTAGTAGACAGTAACTTTATATCAGCTGCTATAATGCTTATCAGTGAAATTCTAACTTATTTATTACTTAATTCTATGATATATATATATTTTGTATATTTTTATTTATTTCTAGGAGAGAGAGAGAGACAGCATGAGCAGGGGAGGGTCAGAGAGAGAGGGAGATACAGACTCTGAAATAGGCTCCAGGCTCTGAGCTGGCAGTCAGCACAGAGCCCGACACGGGGCTCGAACCCACGAACCACGAGATCATGACCTAAGCGAAAGTCGGACGCCTAACCGACTAAGCCACCCAGGCGCCCCTCTCTGATTATATGTTTGCATCTGGTGATCACCTTCATCCTGGCAAAGTATGGATGGAAAGACATTGCTATTTCATTTTCTTAGTTCAACATACCTGGGAGGGCATTTTGAAGCAGAATGTTTTTTAAAGAATAGTATAATCTGTGTACCTGTAAAAACGGATGTGCTGGAATTCTGACCAGGCTCAGGGTGAAACAGGGAATACCTCCTTTGAGTTAAATTCATCCTTGAGTACTGCATGCCACTACTGTTCAGTCAGGTTTCCAAAAATTTCCTCTTGGAGATAATTCATAGAAACTCAGTTCTTTAACTGAGTTATTTATAATAAGACATTCTCCTTGGAAGGAAGCTTTATATTCCTCTACCATCCCCTCTCTGCCAAACCATAACAATACTACCTTGTTGATTTCTTCTTGTGTGTGTGTGTGTGTGTGTGTTGTGTGTGTGTGTGTGTGTGTGTGTGTGTATGTTACTGCCCAACCATCTACAGTAAAAGTGGATCATCCCTTCTTAGTCCCTTCCCAGAAATAGAGGTTCGTTTGAAACCAAGTGTAATCAGGACATAAAATGCAATGTTAAAAGGCTGACTGATACATTTTAAGTCAAGCAGAAATGTGGATTATCTGCTGTTTGAATTTGTCCATACTGGAGTTTCCTCCTTTATCACATCATCTTCCCTATTGGCATGGGGAGGCAAGATTGGATTCAAAATACAAATTATTTAAACTATTTGAGTAAAAAAGAATGAAGATCCCCCCCCAGTTTGATTATTCATACATTTTATTGGAGAAAAAAAGGACAGTATTATTGAAATAAATTAACATAGATATTCAGTTGTATTTCTTTAAAAAATTTTTAGACCTGTTGTTGAAAGGGGTAAGATATTGTGAAATATCGTTTGTTTTAATAAACATTACTGGTTTGATTTTGTTATTTTCACTTTGTTTTTCAATGTAAGAATATCTGTAAGATATAATAATAAAGACCTGTGAATCTTGAACTGCACTCAAGAAGGAGAGTATTACCAATACCTTTCATTTACTTCTGTGTTCCCTGAAAATACCATTCATTATCCTGAGTATTGTGTTTACTGTTCCCCTCCTATGAAAAAAATGTTTTCATCACATATATATGTACTAAATATATTGTTCAGTCTTGCTCATTAAGTTTTATAAAAATTATGTATACTTACACATATGCATATATACACACATATATACTTACCTGATCCTGGAAATTGCATTTTCATGCAACATTATGTTTCTAATGTTGCTAAGTGTACTGTAACTTATCTTCTTTCTTGTGTAATATGCCATTTAGTGGTGGATTGATGGGATATTTCTAGGTTCTTGCAACTAACACCTGTTAGTTACAATTGTAACATGTTTAGTGGAGTAAGAGTTTCTTTAGGGTATGTACCTAATAGCAGAATTGTTGAATCACAGAGTGTGTAAATGTTACACTTAAAAAGATAGTGTTACTTTATTAAGTACTTGTATCTATTTACGCCCTTGCTAGCAGTAGCACTGTACAAAAGATTCTGTTTTCTCCAACACTTGCCACTCCCAGATTTTTTTACTTTTTGCCAAGTCTGGTAACTATAAAATGATCTCCTGTTGCAGTCTTAATTTGTATTTTTATTTCATTAATAATGAGATGAAATCTCTTTTTGTAGATCTTTAAGCCACTATTTTTTCTGTGAAATCAATGCTCATGTCTTTTACTCATTTTTTTTTTCTATTTTGTTGCTCGTCTTTTTCTTGTTGGTTTGTTAGGAGTTCTGTATATATTTTGGATTCTACTTTTTTGTGTTATGTGTTTGCAGATATCGTTTCATAACTTGTAGCTTATTTTTTCATTTTAAGATATCTTTGTTGAATGAAAATTCTTGATTTTTAATATAGTAAAAGTTTATTAATCTTATATTTTACAGTTGGTGCTTTGTGTCTTGTTTAAAATACCCTTCTTGGGGCGCCTGCGTGGCTTAGTCGGCTAAGTGTCCTACTTTCGGTTAGGTCATGATCTCGCGGTTCGTGGGTTCGAGCCCCGCGTCGGGCTCTGTGCTGACTGCCAGCTCAGAGCCTGGAGCCTGTTTCGGAGTCTGTGTCTCCCTCTTTCTCTGATCCTCCCCTGCTCACGCTGTCTGTCTCTCTCTCTCCTAGAAATAAATAAAAATATTAAAAAAAAATACCCTTCTTTAATCCAAGTTTGGAAATAGATGGTATTTTTTTATACACCCTTAAATGTTCATCTCACATTTACCTTTTTATTCCATTTGGAATTTATGTTTATGTATGATGTGAGGTAGGGATCCAATTTAATTTGTTTTTTCTATATGAATAACAGTTTTCATTTCATCATTTATTGAGTAGTTCCTCTTTCCCCAAATGATCTTCAGTGCCACCTCTGTCATTTGTTAAGTTTTCATATTTCTATGGGTCTATTTTGGGTTCTCTGTTGTTCCAGTGGTTAATTTGTCTATCCTATGTCAACAGCATGCTGGTTCAGTTACTAAGCCCTTACAGTTAACTTTGATATAAAGCAAATGCTGCTTTCCTCCCCTGCCCCCCCCCCCCCCCCCNCTTTGCCAGTTCACATATATTTTGTTTACTTTTTTCTGTTATTTTATATTCATCAAGATAGGCCACAGAGTTGTGCTTTCAAATAGGTTTCTAGTATTGAATTTCTTAAAAATTCTTTTTAACATTTATTCATTTTTGAGAAATTAGAGCACAAGCAGGGGAGGGGCAGAGAGAGAGGGAGAAACAGAATCTAAAGCAGGCTCCAGGCTCTGAGCTGTCAGCACAGAGCCCAGCCCAATGCAGGGCTTGAACCCAGGAACCTTGAGATCACGATTTAAGCTGAAGTCAGACACTGAACTGAGTCACCCAGGCGGCCCCTCTTTTTTTTTTTTTTTAATTACTTTTTGCCTTTCGACCACCTTCAACCATCTCCCCCATTTCCTAACTTCCAACTCTGGCAGTCACTAGTCTGTTCTCTGTATCTGTGAGCTTGGTTTATTTATTTTAGATTGCATATATAAAAGAGTGATCATATGGTATTTGTCTGTCTGACTTACCTTTTATAGAATGAGGCTCTCAAGTTCCCTTCATATTGTCATAAATGACAAGATTTCTTTTTTATGAGTAAGTAATATTACATTTATTCATTCATCTATGGATGGGCACTTAGGTTGCTTCTCTAACATGCCAATTGTACATAATGCTGTAGTGAACATGGAGGTGCATCTATCTTTTTGAATTGGTGTTTTCATTTTCTTTGGATAAATACCCCAAAGTGTAATTGCTGGATCAGATAGTAGCTCTATTTTTAGGTTTTTGAGAAGCCTCCTTAGTTTTCATAGTGGTTACACCAATTTATTTTCCCACAGCAGTGTACAAGAGTTCCCTTTTTATCCACATTCTCACCAACACTTGTTATTTCTTCTCTTTTTAATAATAGCAATTCTCAATCTTTTTTTTTTTAAATGTTTTATTTATTTCTAGGAGAGAGAGACAGCGTGAGCAGGGGAGGGTCAGAGAGAGAGGGAGTCACAGACTGAAACAGGCTCCAGGCTCTGAGCTGGCAGTCAGCACAGAGCCCGACGCGGGGCTCGAACCCACGAACCGCGAGATCATGACCTAAGCGAAAGTCGGATGCTTAACCGACTAAGCCACCCAGGCACCCCAATAATAGCAATTCTAAAACATGTGAGCTGATGGAATCATTTTGTCAAGTTTCATAAAAAATCCTGTGTGGATTTTGCTTAGAAATGTATTGAGTCTACACTTGAATTTAAAGGAAATTGACATCTTATTATTATCAAATCTTACTACATCTATGAACATGGTATGCCTCTACATTTATTTAGATTTTATCTTTCAAAAAGTTGAATTATTTTTCACCCAGGTCTTCAACATCTTTTTTGAAACTACTTTTATAAATCGTGTTTTTAAAAGTATATTTTTAGCTTTGTATTTCTGATATAGAAATACTGCCAATTCTTGTATAATGATCTTATATCCAGCTATAGTTACATATTTTCAGCCAATAGTTTGTCTATAAATTACTTTTTGTTTACTGTATAGCTAATCATATCAAATGCAAGGAATAGCATTTTCATTTCTGTTTTTCCAGTCTTATGCTTTTATTTTCCTTACACTTCTCACTTCATTGGCTAGTACCTCCAGTTCAGTATTGAGTTAACCTGTGAAGGTAGGCAACCTTTGACTTTTCCCCTTGGCTTCCTATTTATTTTTTATTCATGAACGAGACTGAATTAATGCCTTACTGTTTAATATTACATTTGCTGATCATATTTAATCAGAGAAAATGTAAGACATGGTTTTGTTAATTTTTTCCCAATTTTTATTACTAAGTTTGCTCTGTGCTACCAGTAACCAAAGCCTCAGATTCTCCTGGAAAATTACTTTATGTCAAGTGATATAGTATAAATTATTGAGTGAGTGATGCTTTTAAAAATGTAGTCCCCTAAAATTTCAAAATAAGAGGCTCATTTATATATACTAAGTATTCTTCAGTGAAGTACCATAGTTTGTATTGAGTTGAGATTCCTTGATAAGGTGGTGTGTAGATCAGCCTCTTAAATTTTGATTTGAACTGTGGAATCAATCCTTAAGTATCATTTTTCACAGTTTAAAATGCCTGGTTTGAATGGTTCACTTTTTCCCCCTTTGCTCATGCAATTTTTGTTAAGACTTGAACAGATTACTCCTAATCTTGTGAGCAGACTGCAGGAAGACAACTATTAAAAGTAGAAAGCTATTAAGCAGTCAGGGGTTTATTATGCTTTAGTGTTTTGTTTAAGTCTGTTCTTAATTGGTTGATTAATGTACGTGAAGTCCTCCCCCCCCCATCTCTACAGATGGCAAATGGTAGGTCCCAACTGTCATTGTTCGAAAAAAAGGTTATGGTTCAAAGTCAAAGATTCAGAGATACCACAATAATCAATCATAGGAACTTGTCTCAGAGTGCCCGGCCAAGCAAAAGTTAGGGAGTAGTATTTACTTGGAATCCCTTAGGAGCATTTTTTTTTCCCCCTTTTGGTGTGTTCTTGACTTTATTTAGAAAAGATTATTTAATTAATAGAAACGTCTCTCTAAATTTAGTGTCGGGCATTTAAATAAGTATGGAGAAGTTTGGTAAATAAGTTTTCTGTTTATTGATTATCAAATATTGCTGGAATTTAGGCATATAGTTTAAAAATGGGTGTGATAGAGAAAGCAACATTTTTAATATATTGAGATTAACAGAATGCTTTTAAAGGAACACCTTTTTACCATTTTCATGTGAAGATGATTTATAATGGTTAACTTCCTTTTTTTAGGAGGAAGAATAGAATTATGTTCTGGTATTGATCCATAAAGAGGATTTGCATTTTATTCATACTATAAAAGTATCTTTAATGGATACATTGTGGTAATTGAATCTATACTGTGTATCACTATCAAAGTATCTTTTTAATTATTTTATGTTGTATAATTCAGTAACTAAATTTAAGTCATGGGGAAGGAGATGACTGTATTATATCTTCTAAGTATAATGTATAGCCTTTAATATTCTTAAAGTGGATGGCAGTTAAGGACATTTTTAGTTGAATGCCAGGGGGGAGAGAGAGAGAGAGAGAGTGAGAGAGGAGGTAGAGAGGGAGGGAGGGGGAGAGAGTGGGGGGAGAGAGAGGGAGAGAGAGGGAGGGAGGGAGGGAGGAGAGGAGATTCCATTACATTCAGCACAGTATGAAACTAAGTCAAAGGAGTTTTGTTAATTAAATTCAATTGCCATCCATTAGACCGGTGGAATGAGATGACTGCCAGGACGCTGACACAGCACAAGTATGCAATTTGGCTAAATGGCCATTTCTGAACCATAGCACACATTTCTCTTGTTCACTTTTTTTTTTTAAGTGAGAGTTTTTACTCTTAAAAAGTCAAAGAGTAACCAGTGCTTGCTGAAGGGTAAAGGTATCATTTTTATGCAGTTTATTGAGAAACCATTAGGTTTTTGGCTTGGAAATGTGTAGTTCATATGGAGAGTTGGGGAGAAAATGATTCTTTAAAAAAGTACGCAATACCTGTAGGCAAGCATATTTACAAAATGTATACACACATGTCGGTGGAGACACATGCATGTTTTAAAATTTAGTTGTCTTTTGATCGAAAGCTTTTTAAAAGTTGTAATTTTTCCTTGAATTTTTAAAAGCATCCTTAAAGTTGAACTACAATCTGGATATATATTTGGGGGAAGTTATAATAATTGTGGGAATTATAAAAATGAAATTTAGGTGGTGGGTACGTACATCTACATTTTGGCATAAATCTCTGCTTTTAGAGGCTTATATGTCAGACTGATAAGTTTCTTACCATGGTGAAATGACAGGAATACCACTCAGGCATTGGCTGACACATAATTTTGACAGCCAGCAAGATTGCAGTGTTGCTGAGTGCACAGATTTCCACTTCCTGCCAAGATTAAAATTGGCAAAAACCAAAAAGGATATTAGGGATTGTCACTTTAAGAAGAAATAACATGTTAATGCTCTGAATTTGCTTAAGAAATATAAGGTTGATCTCTTGAACTGTAGTCTGTTGAAATCTACAAGTTTGCAATCAATAGAAGAGTTGGATTAGTGTGCACATCAAAAATTAAGTAAATTGAGGTTCCCTGACATTTGTGATAATAAGGCTCATTATAGTTGTACTTGATAGGACATTATTATTTCTGTATAAAGAGAATTCCTCACCCAAGCTATAAAATAGTTGTCCAACAGCTCCTGAAGAACAAAGGCCTACTTTAAGTTTGTGAATCTGAAGACAGAAGGCCTTACTTCCTGAATTTTCTTATTTTTTCCTGTGCGAGCAGATGGTTTTTCTTTTTATAAGTTGCCAGATCTTTCCTATAACAATGACTGTTGTTTATTGAGAAACTACTATGTGCTGGGTTCTACACCGGGCACTCAAACCTCAGACCTCCCCCCCCCATTTAGTTTTTGTTTAAATCTAGACAGAAAAATGAGGAAAAATCTAGACAGAAAAATGTTGTGAAAGAGTCAGACTCTGAATTATGCTTATACTTTGCTATTTACAGTAAGTACTTTTGAAACAGCTGTAGACGTTCAAATGAAAGTAGCAATGTGGAGTGGGAAATGTAGGGGCATTCATTTGTGAAGACTTTGCATTTCTCCAGCTTTAGAGCCAACAGAAAAGGAGATTGTTGTGCATTCTATTAAATACTGCCAGTATGATTAATTTAAAGGGTTACATTTTATTGAACCCTGGTGTAGATGTTCTTTGTCAACTCACATTCACAGCTAGTTAGAGTGTGTGTAGCATTTATCAAAACTTTCTGGAGCCCCTCTCACCTCATTAGCATCTGAATCTCTATTCAGCAGTTAATGTCCGTTACTGCTAGAGTGCTCAATTCTTGTTTTCAATAAGCCAGTTGTAAAATGTCAGACTGTCACTTACAATATAAAAAACCAAAAATGATGGTATTTGTAAAAATGTTATCACCTCATAAAAACAAATTGTAAAGACATGAAAGTGATCTTGCTATACTGGGCTTTCAGAAGGGAGTTAGTACAGCTACTTTAAATACCAGTTGTGTAGATTCCCACACTTTTCTACCAATGGAGAGGTTTACACAAGCATAATTTAAGTTACAATCACACTAATTAACATCTCATTTGCATAAATTGTTGAAGTCAAAACAACAAAGAATTGTCTAAGAAGCTTAATCCTATTTGTCCAAAATAGATTTAAAAAAAAAAACCCATGCTCTAAAAATTGGCAGCTTGGGTATGTCTTTAGTATGTTGAGCTGTGCCATTTAAAAAAATAAATGCTTTCTGTTGCTTAAGAATATATTTTTCTATTCTTTTTAGAATCTTTCACATTTAATATGCTTTTAAAATGAAAAAAGTATACTTTGCTTCCTATATCAGTAATAACTGGAGATTAAAATCAAGGTACAGTAGTACCATTTACTTGTAGCGGTGGAGAGTAACAGGACTCATTAGATGCATGGTGAAGCATATGTGTGTGTACGTGTGTGTGTGTGTGTGTGTATGTGTGTGTGTGTACGTGTGTAGGAATTGGTAAAGTGTCCCTGTCATTTATCCATGGTCAAAATTTTTTAGTGTAGGCTGGTCTTGTTCAGAGTGTCCAGCTGTTTTCAATGTCTTGTATTTTCCTTTTGGTTGTTGTGAATGAGGACATGTTAAAGGTAGTTTTCATCCAGGTGATCTACATGTGTGATAGCTCGCATCTCAGGTCAGAAAACTTCCATCTTAGTGGCCAGCCAAATGCAGTTAGCCGCCTCAGGGGTGACTTAGTACTGTGTACCGTCTTCTTCTCTAAGACCCATTTAAAATTAGGGACATGTTTGCATACAGTGGACTAATGAAGTTTTCATACTACCCCACAAGACTCTGTGCTCTCCTTTGTAGGTCTGACATTTACTCATTTCATATGCAGTTATTGTTACTAGTGAGTCTGCATTAATGACATTGTGCATCTATAGAAATAAAATGTCACCGGCAGAGTTTAGGACTTTTTATTGTTAATTTTTATAGTCATTTGGGGGTTGAGGAATTTAAATTATCCTGCTTAGTTAGTATTTCCAATGTCGTATTAGCGCTGAAATTGTGACAAGATTAGGAATATGATTAGAATGAAAGTTTTACTTGAAAATTATCAGTCTGGAAAGCATTTTATTTGTTCGTAATATAGAGTGTATCTTAATTTAGTTGTGATAGTCTCTAAATCTGTTCTTTAATTTGATCTTACAATGTAAAGTTTGCAAATTACTGTCTTAGAAATAATAGCTAATTTACAAACATACTGAGTGTCATCTGCACATGGGCCATTATGCTAGGTTCAGTGAAGGATGTAATCTTACATAGTGTAGTCTTGCTTGTATGAAACATACATTTTTCTTGGGCATATAAAAATAAATATGGTGAGAACACGTTTTGTAGAAATTTAGAAGTGAATTTGTGAAGTATTGGGACAGTCTAGAAAGCTTAGGATAAAATGAAATTTGAGTTGTGGATTGAAGGATTGTTTGGCTTCCTTAGTGGGTGAGAAGGGGTGCTGCTAGAGATGAGTAGAAGACCTGGAGAGCAGGGGCGAGGTATGAGGGAAGGTGTGGAAGCAGGAATATGCAATTTTGTTCCAGGTGGGGTCAGTCAACATGTTTGGTGAGGATAGGGGTTGCTGTAGGGCAGGACATTGAGTGCCAGTTGAAAGATTTAGACAATAGAAAGTCATGCAGGGTTTTTGAGCAGGAGTATAATGTGTTTCAGGAAGTGTTTTGGCAAGATTAATCATGAGGCCCAAGTGCAGGGAGCCTTGAAAAAGACGACAGAGTAGAGTTAGAGGCAGTGAGTGGTAGATCTTGTAGTTGTGTTGGCACAAGATTAAAAATCATAGTGATTTTCATTTCCTATGCCCTGAGTAATATAATGAGCTAAATACATGAAATGAAAGGGTGCTTTTGAAAAAAAAATAGTGATTTCTGATTCTAAGTGGTGTTTAAAACTTTTTAAAAGCTATATTTCCATAAAATAAATTTTATTTCTTTTTATTTTTAATAGTGATTAATTCTAGAATTTATAAAGTTGTGTATACAAAAAAGAACATTATTTCCTTTCACCTTTCAAAGGAAATTGATTTCCAGATAATTTTCTCATTTATTTTTTTAAAAGTTGACTTTTAAGAGAACACATTTCTATTTCTTTTGAGTATGGCCAAATTACTTCATTGTCAATATTTGATCTTTATTGGAAGTTGAGGGCATGTCAGAGGTACTCAGGAGAATGTCTTGGATTTTTTCTTCTTATCTTCTAAAGGCTTATCTTTGATAAGGTTGGACATGGTGTGTACATGGTGACTTTTATCATTCTTCTTGTCACTTTTCTGTATTTACTTTATTCATAGTATGAAATCTGAGAGTGCCTTCAAGAGACTAGAAAAGATCTGGCCACAGACACCACATTTTGGGTATTTTAATATAATCAGGAGAACATTGGGTGTTGTATTCAGACAGGAAGGTAGATTAGCATAGATAGAAGTGCTCATTTTCAGCATTCAAGGAGTACATACTAATCCTCTACTAGAAATATGGTAACATGGCATGTTGATAGAGAAACATAAAATCAAGAAGCTGTCCTTCCCTTCCAGATGCTCATAAATTGGTAGGGGAAGAGCAAAAACACATGAAGTGGTATTCCAAGGACTCACATGACCCAAGAGAGGACAGTATTGATTCTGAGTTGTGGAGAATGAGAAATACTTCTGTGAAGGAGATGACATCAAAGCAGGGCCTTTGGGATTGGCAGGAAAATGAAGGGACCAAGCACACAGATGGGGGTGCATGTGTTCTGGAAATGGCACACAGGTCAGATGAAGCCCAGTGGGTGCAGTGTATATGATGTCTTCATGTCTGCCTGTATTCATTCAGCAGGGACCCATCACTTACCTTGTGCCAACCGTTGAGCTAGGCTACCTGTAAGGAATCCACCATCTTCATGGGCAGAGCTGAAAGCGTTTGTCCAGTTGCCTTTGCCCTAGAGAGACAAGGCCCACATATGGTACCTTTGGCATATTATCCCTGGGCATATTTAAAGTTTGGTTCAAGAGCACATTTAAAATTTCACATTCCTGGAGCACCTGAGTGGCTCAGTCAGTTAAGCGTCTGACTTCAGCTCAGGTCATGATCTCACAGCTCGTGGTTCGAGCCCTGTGTTTAGCTCTGCAGTGACAACTCAGAGCCTGGACCCTTCAGATTCTGTGTCTCCCTCTCTCTCTGCCCCTTCTCGACTCACACTCTGTCTCTCTCTCTCAAAAAGAAATAAATATTAAAAAAATAAATAAAATTTCACATTCGCTTCACTAAAGTATGAAACTTTCCAACCTGTAAAAAGATGAAGATCATTGTTCTCTCTGCTCCTTTCCTTTCTTCACTTGTAGCCACATTGTTCTGCCTGTCCTCCAAGGCTGATCTGAGGACGATCTGCTATATCTTCAATCCTTCCCTTAGTTTGAGGAATCCCCTTCTTTTTCCCCCAAGACAGTTTGGGTCTGATGCTGATTTCCCCTCATTCTGGGACTGCCCAGGTATGAAAGAGTTCAGTGGTATAAATGCGAGGCCCAAATTAGTGATCCCAGAATAAAGCCAGAGAAGAATTCTTGAGTTATCAGGAGAATTGTCTTATGGATTTGAGCAAAGTCTTGTATATGGTGAAAATGAGACCCTGAGTTAATTAAAATAACTTCACAGTGCATATCTGTCCCTGCCAGTGCTGCTGTAAATAATTGCAAAGGTAAGGATTCTTAGTAATTGTAAATATGCAGAAAACATGGTTATTAGAAAGTTTTGATGACCTTAATGAAGAAACAAAGTTGGCTCTGGAACTTTGCCTAGCAGGAATGGGGTTTTTTGAATATGATAAACACTGTCAGTTGTTAAGGCATCTTCTGATAGGTGAAAAGTGGTTTTTCAATGCAGTGCTGCCTGGCATGCGTCTTCTCTATGGTCTATTATCTTCTGGGAATGACATTCGTTAAGTTGGTATCTGCGTGCATCCCACCCAAATAAAGAATGTTTCATCAGCAAAATGAATTGCCATATAGTCATCAGACTCTAGAAATAAATTATCAACCATGACTGCAGTGGGTGAGGCTGTTTGTTTATCAGATCACTTGAGAACAGAGTAAAGTGAGTTTCATATTTTCCTGAGTCTTGAATTCTCATTTTAGACATCTGTTCGGAAGCTTTCTAAGCCATGGAGTATTCTAAATGAGCATTTTGTTAAATGGATGGAGGAAGACTTAGTTTTCCATTGTTAGGTGAAACCTAATTAAAAATTAAATAATGATATTGTGTTGGCTTGTAAATTCCTTATTCCCTGCATGTGTGTGTATATTTTGCTAGAACATTCCATTTTAAAACATGCTTTTTTTTTAAAATGATGAGAAATACTTGAAAAATACCACTTGCTTTTAGAATTATAGTATTGAGGATAGTCTGTATTTGAGAGGGGAGGAATTTAGAAGGCCTTAGAAGCATATAGCTTTATGAACTATATTTTCTGTGGATATAGTAGAATTAGTTTAATTGTTCTGTTTCCCTCTCTTCAGCATGATTGTGCTCATCATGGAAGTTAACAGAGGCACTGCATACACTGTGTATATCGGGAATTCTTTATAAACTTAATAAATGAAAGCTTTTCTCTTACAGACCCAATTCTCTAGTGGAGTTCTACTGAAATTATGTGGCTACCTTCCATTGATGTTAATGGAGGTTATGGATATGATTCCCTCCATAGTGATGGAAGAATGAGCCCTAGAGAAAAGAATGTAATGAATCACTGGGTTATGATACAGGATTCACTTGGTCTCCGTACTACTATTTTTTTTCCTCCTAAAAGTTTAAGGTCTTGTATTTAGTAACTAGTCTCTCTCCACCTTAATCCTTTTTTGGTCAAGTCTGTGATAGTGTTAAGAACATAGAAAAGCAATATGGATCCATGGGTAGGCATAGTTAGGGGTTATGTAATGATTCAGCACATACATAGTTTTGTGTTTTCCTTTTACTTAATATTACTTGGTAGACATAACTTTAATGTTTTAAGAGATCATCATATTCTTCAGTAATAATAGTTGCTTTAATAATTCATTGTCCTTACAGACTACAGTTTATCATTTAGGTATTAAAGCTCTCAAATATATTTATTAAGTACCTACTGTGTATAAGGCTGTAAGTTTAATGCATTTAACACAGTCCCTATCTCAAATTGCCTTTCTTCTTGTGATGCAATAGAACCCAATCTTTGAGGCTCTTTCTTATGGGCCAAGACCAAGTGTGAAGAATTTGGTGGGAGATGAGTGTGTGTGTGTGTCTTTCTGTATGTCTGTCAGTCTGTCTCTCTCCCAGGGACTGAAGAAAGGAAGGCCATTGTGGTTGGTGGTGTGTTGGAGAGACTGGTCTCAAGAGAGATAACTGAGTTCCTCCAGGGAGGAAACACAAGATCTTACCACAAGATCACATAGCAAGTCAGTGGGGGTGAAGGTAGTGTTTGACTCCAGACTGTGCTAGTAGACGACCACATGATGCAAGCACCAGAGGGTGAACGCCAAAGACTAGTGGAGAAATAATTTCTACAGGCATCCAGACACTTTGATCTAGAGGAAATTTCAGGACTCTCTGAGAAAATGTGTAGCATATGAAAGATATTATAGGTATTTTCTTCCTGTAATAGAAGGAGGAAATTATTCAGACTCATTTTCAGATAAATTGTGATCTTGAGTTGAAAGACATAATGTACCTAAACCCTTTTTACTGGGTGATCTCTTTCCATGAAATTTCAAATATTTATGCATAGAATTTGGTGATGATTTTTGCTATTTAGGTATTTTTCTCCCTAGTGACGGTTACAAAATCTTGCTTACCCAACTCCCAAAGTCCACCTTACTAGTAAACTCCGCAGTCTCTGTTCCTGTGTGAAGTGTTCCTCGTTACCAGGTCCACATAATTAATGCTTTATCACGTGAGGTAATTCAGTTACTCAGCAAAACAAAATGATGTACACTTTTAGAAATAGCTCTAGAAAGTAAATTTGGACCTAAAAGTGTTCAGTTGAGAGGAAATTTCTGTTTGTCCTTAATTAAGAGAAACTATGCAAATGTACGCTAAGGATGCATTAATCAGAGAAGTTGGCATTACATTGTGTTATTCATTTTTATTTGGCATAGATTGCATGGGTACTCATTAGATAATTTGTATGGCTGAAATAACTCTAGTGATATTTCTTGCTAAACTTTTGCATCTGTTTAGACTAAAACTCGGGAAAGTTAAAAAAAATATCAGCTTTAAGTTTGAAAGTTTGACTCATTTATTATAAGTGAAAATCTCTATTGTGGAAATATATATGCCTGAAAATGTTTGCTTGCTTCATTGTTGGGGAAGAAATGTGTGAGAGTAGGTAAATTGTTAATGAAAAATTATTAATCATATAGCGGATTTATATCTGGTGAATACATGTGCTTAATGCACTTCAATTTTAACAGCTTTGCCTTGGCCTATCTTACCTGTGGCCTTGTCAACTTTGATATATTTTTTTAACTTTGATAATTGTTTTAAAAATAGATATTAGAAGGAGAAAGTTTGCATATTGAGAGGGTTGGTAGTTGATTCCCTTCGTGGGTAAATGCACATCTCAAGGGGAACCTGATCTATGTAGTTAGCATATTTGGATCATCAAGGGCAAAGAAAAGGAATTTCCCCCACCCGTTTACATTTTTTTGGTTTATATAGGTCAAACTAGATTTCTTTGACCTAAATTTACGTGGTGTACACATGGTTGTAGGTTTGGCTTGGGCTCTGTAATGTTTGTAATTATGTGAGATGACAATATTGAATTAACTTAGTTGTAGAGTTTTACATAGTGTTTGTACCAAACCCTAATAAAATAATATGAAATTTGATGAGTAATGCCAAGTGGGACAGTGCTCCACTCACATAAGCTTACTAAACTTGATATATTCTTATGGCGCTTCTCCAGAATGTAGAAGAAACACATTTATCTAGGTGATTAGTATTCTTTCTGTCTGCCAGATTTAAGGATTGTTTGGAAATATTGTTAGAATCAAAATCAACATTTGTTGCTACACAGGGTTGGGCATTCCAGGCAAACTCTGGTCGTTTTTAATGGTCTTATTCTTATGTCCACTCATTTTACATCTGCCATGACGGTGATGTTTTCAGTAACACAGAGCTGCTATCCAAAGAGTGATACACTTTTAACTGAAGCCTTTGGGAAAGTAATAAAGTCATATCTGGTCCCATCTCAAAGGATGTTACTAAAAATGTCTTTAGAAGTGATCAAGGTAACACCTACTAGGCCCTCTACAGTTCAGGTTTTTGAAGTTAACAACCTGCAGTTAAAGTCCATTTCAAGCTGAAAAGTGGCTCTTACACAACCCTCCCCCTTTTTTGAACCACAAATGTTTTTATTTTATTTGTTTGTTTTTTAAGTTGAAGTATAGTTGATACACAGTATTACAGTAGCTTTTGATGTAGTGATTTAACATAGTGATTTGACAATTATGTACATTTACAAAATGCTCACACAAGCTACTCTTTAAATACTGTAGCTGGTTCTAAATCTAAGGAAAAATGAAAACAGTGGGAAATAAGAGTCGAAGGAAGTTCAGGACAGAAGATTCTTTTACATTTGCAACTGCCCAAATAGAATTTAACTTGAACATGGCAATGCTTTGCATTTTATGATGGCTAGTTTGTGCCATCTATTAGCCATAACCCCAGGTCCAGTTTGTTTTAAATCTCAAATAAATTTACAATAAATGTATTAACAAATTGTGAGGTCTTAGGTTGACCTCCTGGACGTTAGGAAATCAAATTTAAAGCATTGCATTGTCTGTTACTCAATGGAGTGGACTGAGTACAGCGTGTGACTTGTGTTCTGCCAATGATGCAATAAGCTAATATTGTAGTGTGAGTTAAGGTGGATTAGATGATCATCTTTAACTCTGCTTTCTCCAGGGGTTTTTGAACGCCTGTGTTTTCAGGTGATAGTCTATGCCCTATTGCATTGCTCTTTTAAAAAAGTGTTCTCTTTTGAGCAAGAAAACATATAGGCTCTCTTTGGGTTCTGGATGGAAATTAGCAACCTTATGCTCAGAATGTAAAAGTATACTGTGTTATCACAAACTGACTGTCCTCCAAAAAAAATTCTAGGGAGTAAAATATATATGCAAGACACCAGAAATTGATTTAGAGAGTTATAGTGTTTTTTTTTTTTTTAACTTTCTTACATTTTTGTCCTGGAATTAATTTTCAGTGAAAACTAAGACATTTTTCTTCTCATCTGGAATCAGTTTTTACCTCATTAGCAGGAAATGGTGAATATACATTGAGCACAAATAAAGTTCACTTTATGAGGCAAAGAATTTGCACTCTGTAAGTAGATGTGTACAAATGAAAGACCCTTTCTGCTATCCTTAAAGGATTGTGAAGGAAATTTTAACAGCAGATGCCATCATTCAGGTAGCTTTCAGTGGTAGGATTCCCACTGCCCTCCCTCCCCCCACAATAAATCAGAAGAATCCAGGAGAAGTTTTCACCTAACCTGTTGGGAAGTATTTCAGTTCAGCCTTTAGTATATTGGTTAAATTAAATGTTCATTAGCTGGGCTTTGGTGGTGATAGCATAGGGGTATGGGGTAGAACTCTCTTTTCCATTTTCTTTTGATCTTAAAGTTACATAACTGTGCGTTTGCCTTAACTTGTGTTATTGCAGTAGGAAGATGTGTAGGTGGAAAGATATTCTAAAGGGAGGCTAGAGCTACCTTCCCTGACAAGAAACAATTCAAGAGAACAAATAAAAATCCACTGAAAGAGTCATAGAATGTTATAGTTGTAAAGGGACCTTAGGTTTCTTTTAACCAAAAGTTAGTTTCAAGATCCTAGAAAAAAATGTATTTTGTGATTGTGAATGGCATTTTTCCATATTTAAAAGTTAAGTTTACTAATGTGTCTGCTTGTTTACCCATGATATATTTGTGGCTATTTTTTAATATTACTAATGGGAACATATTCCATATTATATAGTACCTTTTTGTCTGGATGCTTGTATATATATGCTTGTTAGTCTACTAATACTCTAACACGTGCAAACATACAAGAGAAAATAGCAATCCAGTATTAAACAATGGAGAAAGAGTTATAGTGCATTAAGACTGGATTAACTGTACTTTTCACAGTCAAGTTGCCATAAGGGTCATTTTTTAAAGTTTTAGACTAACTCACATGTATCTAGAGTTTATACAGGGTTGTTGAGTATCTCTTTAGACATAGTCTTTCTGCTCTTCTGTCCTGACGTATAAAATGGATATCATTGAACTGGCATCTAGAAAGCGTTGGTAGCACTACAGATTTTATCACTCATTCCAAACATAGGAGTTGCAAAACACCTTTCTTTAAATATTTTCTCTTCATGGTGCAACTGGGGAGGGCCAAATTCCAGCCTTAAATAAAGTTTCAACCTGACTAGTTGATAGAAATGGCAGAGTAATAGAACTTGCGGTCAAGGAGCTGATGCCTGGATGTGTCGAGGATTAGACTGTACGTTTGCCACGGCTCCAGATGGGCTCCATGTTTCTGCTCTATACGCACATCCTTGTAGCCATCAGGGAATGGAGAGGGAGTTCCACCTCTGGTTTCTTCTTCCAGAGATACTCCCCATGGGACTTCTAGACCCTAATCAGTATTCTTTTGTTGATGATAATCTACTTAAATGATATCCTATCATCAGAATCCCTTAATAGAATTATCTTTGCATTTTGCACTGTTCTTCCATCTTGGCTTCTAAAAGCTAAAAGTGTCCTTCTCCCCCCACTCCCCACCCTTTAAATCATTTTCCTAATGGAGATGACCTATAAATATGCCACGCAGAATCCATAGTCATGGCAGGAAACCTACACAGTAGGACTGGTTTTGATCCACAGTCCACCCTACTGGCGAGTGCTTTTCAGGCAGCTTCATATAATAATGCATAGGGTACAAAAAGAGACCTCTGCTGTGATGTCTTTGGTTTATATATTTTCCATTGAAATTGTAGATTTTTTTTTGGTTGGAATTTATTTGAGATGATTAAAGACATTTTGCAGAGTACTCAAATATAGGTGAAAGAATTTCAAGTTTGCTCATTTTGGCATAATTTTAAAACAAAAATGTTACTGTTGGATCTGGGCATGTGATGGGTGAATGAGTGTTTCAATGAAATGACATAAGTCTGTATAATTTGGAGGGTAATGATGCCTTAGAACGAGAATAAATCTGGAGCGATGGAAAGGCTCCATATTCTAGATGAATGCATGCTTCTTCCTATGAGTCTGAAAAATAAAATTAAATCTTTATTTATACGAATCCACTGGGGGACAAAAGCTACATGGACTGGGTTTATGATATATTTCAGAAAAGGAATATTAGCCTTAACCTCTTTCCTCACATTGCATATGATATTTAATCCATCATCTTTGTTTTAAACAAACAATACACAAGCTGTTGCTGGCATTGGTATAAAGCTGATGGTCCATCTGGAGAGCAGGAATATAGATCAGGAAAATAAGAGAATTGAAATTGGGTGCAAGGGCAGATTTGCATGTGTAAAACCTCTCTGTTTACTAGCTTCTTATCAAATTGTTTAATACGAGGCAAAACAGAATCCTTTCTCTTGAATCTGAGAGTCTTATTGGAGGAAGAGTTGCTGAAGGAAGAATAATTGGGTTTTGAGGGACAATAAAATCATAGCCGTTAATATCTTCTTGTTTAGTGTGGGCGAGTCTGTGTGGAGGAATTGGGAACACTGCCGGGCACTGGGGTCTTGTTCTAGCCGTGTGATCTTTGGCCGGTCATTTTAGCTTCCTGACCTTCGGTGTCCTTTGGTCCAAGTTAATTCAGCAACTGCTTCTTGGGGCAACCGTGAGAATTTTCCCAGACCTAACCATTCTGCTGGGCATTACGGATCCATGGCTGAATAAGACTGAGTCCTACTCTCAAGAGGCTTAAGGCCTTGCAGTAGAGACAGACATTACCACTGAATAATGTAGTGAGTGTTACATAGGAGACCCTGGCTCACAAAGGAAGGAAAGATTAATCCTGTCTGGAATAGACAGGAAGATTTGTATTACAAATCTCTCATAAGGATTTTCTATTTTGACCAGCAGAGGAGCAGACATTCCAGGTATGTGAATAGTGAGAGGTTCAGAACAAATTATCAACAAAGTTCTTTCCAGTTCCACATTTGCGGTGTTATCAATGTAAAATTCTTTGAATAGCTTTCCACTGATGAGTTAGTCGCTGAAGAGTATTTATTGTCATGCTTGAAAGAAAATAATAATGAAAGAAACAATGATTTCCTTTAGTTATAAAACTGGGGCTGGATGGGAGGAGGCGGCCAGTATTTCTCTTTTTAATTATTGCCCTGTTTGAAAGATGAACCCACATTGAGGGTGGCAGACACTCTGCGTAGAGGCCTTCCTTCTTCCTTCTAGGGAGCAGCAGTGGATGGAACCGCTGTAACCTGGCCTCCCGCCACGAGAGGAGGGAATCCAGGTGGCCATGTTCAAATGTGTCTGTGTGCAGCAAGCCTTCTGAAATGACAGGAGAGCCCGGCAGCTTCCAAAGCAGCTGTGACTCTGGATTGCGCCCACCATCCCTGCTTCTCACCATGAGAGGAGCGAATCTCTGCTGCCTGAGGAGGCATGGAGCCTGGGACTTTAATTCCTTTTTTATTTTTTCCTTTTATTTTTAAAACGCTTGAGCGGTGGATGACGACTTCTTGACAAAAGAGAGAGTCCCCTCCCTTTTTAAATTATTTTAACTTAAGCTCTGGTGTAAACTCATGGGTTGGGAATAAGACTAGAATACCTTCTTTTTGTTGTTGTTTATGAGCGGCCAATAATTTATTCACATGTGACATTTGAGCTGGCATTTTTTCCCCCTCCTAAGAAGACAGTGGCTTCTGCTGTCGTTGTGTCCTAAAGCAAAGTCAGAGTAGCCCTTTGCTTTTGTTCCCCTCAGTAGTTCTGTGTTGCCCTCTTGCCTTTTTCATTTAGACCTTATGGTATTTCCTAACCCTCAGACTGTTTTGAAAGGCTTTGATTAAAATATGCTGATAAAAGAATTCGATAACCAAGTTAGGAACGACAAAGCTATCTAGAGAAGACCGAATGATTTGGCAGCCTAACAAATTCTATTCAGAGCACACAAAGAGATTCTGGAACGTTTTATAGGGACTCGTGTTTGGGGAATGGTATGAACTCAGGTTACCTGCCGAATATGGTGTCATATGGAAACATTTAAGAGCTTACGGAAAATTCTTTGAAATAAAGTGGAATGAGCTAGCAAGCATATAATACCTAAGAAGAAAAATAGGAGCATTCATTCTGATTTTTAGATGGCTGCTTAAGGAAGGGAGATGGATGGAAGTAAATCACTGCAACTTTGTGCACATAACGTAGAAGAGCTATCACCTAAGAATAGTTTTGCTAACCAAACCCTAGACTTAAAAGGTTATTAAAGGCCATCATGTCTGACCGCCTTCCTCTGTAGGAACCTCCTAGGTGTTATCCCCAACAGCCTCTGTTTAAATACTTCCAGAAAAAAGACTGAGGGACTGGGGAAGAGGGTACCAAGGTTGGATACCTGATATCTGCAAGATACTGGGGTGGGCACTTCTCACCATCTCATTTGACTTACATGTAGGTTTTATAACCTCCAGATTACAGGTGAGGAAACTAAGTTATTTATGAGTGGGGAAACTTGCCTCAGCTCCTGTGTCTAGAGACAGGCAAAAGCCTCTTTCCGTCCTGTACTACCCTCAGGTTAGAGGAGAGCTCTCTTCTTCATGAGGCTGTCCCTTCTGTCTTAATGATGTACGTTGTTTGAAAATGCTTTCTTGTATTTCGCTGAAATCTGTCTCTCATTAACATCTCTCCTTGGTCCTGATTCCACCTCAGGAACGACACAGAGTTGATGGAGTTCTCTTTTCTTATGAAGGTATGTTAACAACCACTGCTGCCCATATGGTCTCTGCCATCTTGTACTTAGTTGGTTATTTTGACAACGAACACACACACACACATCCTTTTGTTGATTCTAGTTCACCTTCCAACATGTGGAACTCTTTTTGAATCTTTAGAGGTCTAGACTCAAAGAACATTAGCGTTAGAAGATAATCTTCGTTTCATTTCACCCTGTCTGATTTATCAACCAATTGTTACTATGCTATCATAAGCCATGAATAAGCCATTAATTAACAGTGAACAGGACAAAAAGGCTAGGTTAACTCAGGGTCTGTGTTTTAGTTCCTGAAATTGAGTGCAGAATTTAGACTACCTGCGAATTTTCCTGGGAAGAGAATTGATGATGATTGCCACATTTTTAAGAGAACTTCTTATCTTGAAAAGTTAGGAACTATTCAAAGTAGAGAACTTCTTCCATTTTCCTTTGTTTAAAATTATAAGCCCAAGTGTTATTCACCAAGCCTTACCTTTTACTTTTCAGGAAACTTTGAAATGTGTGGGATACCCACGACTCCCTTGTGTACCCCCAGCACTTACTCCTTGTAGAATAGGAGTCGGCTTTCTCAGTGGGCTGGGAGCCCCTCAGGGGTGGGGGCCTTTGCAAGTCCTTAGCCTTCTCGCTCTAAGCCTCTGGCAAAGACTAGCCCTTTGAAGTATATGAATTGAATGGAATGGTTCAGATGAAACTGAACCCATGTTCTAGGATTGGGTTGTTTATTTTAGTTCAGCTTATTTCATGTGCCGTTATTTTGGGTGAATGGCATAATGATACAATTGTACTGAGCACCTAACTAATTTAATAAATAATGAAGAGAAAGAATAATGGACCCTAATGAGATGTGAAGAGCCCAGTTTAGAATGATGAGTTTTGTTATGTGTGAAATAAAAAATATGTAGCCTGAGGAAAAGTGTTTATTAACATACTCCTTTGTGTGTTGTTGTTTAAGAGGGGCACTGGCCTGCATGAAATGGAAACTGATGATTTCACATACATAAAAAGAGCATTTTAGGCATTGAACCCTGAGGGAGGTTAGTTGATACAATTCCTTATACTTTACAGATAAGGAAACTCAGGTTCTGATAGTGAAATGACTTTCCAAAGGTCACACATTCAGAATAATTGTATTTTTTCCAACAAATGGTGGTGCCTACCTCATGCTTTTTTTTTTTTTTAAATCTTCCAAATGTTAAAAGTATAAGATTAAGTAAAGGTCATTTTTAGACCATATAAAGTACCCCATTTGCCTCAGGATCAGTTTATTATATGTATATTTGCTGTTTTACAGATCAAGAGCATAAATCCACACAACTTGATTATTATTTTTTAAATTTAATTTTAATTAATTTTCTTTTAGAGAAAGAGTGTGCAAAAGGGAGAGTAGGCCAGAGGGAGAGAGAGAATCTGAAACAGGTTCCATGCTCAGTGTGGAGCCAGATGTGGAGGTCAGTGTGGGGTTCGATCCCATAAGCCTGGAACCATGACCTGAGCTGAAATTGAGTGAGATGCTCAACTGACTGAGCCACCCAGGTGCCCCATCACACAACTTGATTTTGAAGGACAGTTTCTTTGCAAGTGAAATATACCTATGGAAAGAAAGCAGTCATATTTTCTTATCTGAAGTGACTAGTCCTTGGCTGTATTTCCATTGGGGCTATTTTCCGAGGGGAGTTTAGAAATAATGAATATGTTAAAGATCTCTAATAAAGCTAGGAATTTTGAGAAAAATTCAGAGCACAGCTATACATTCCTTCAAACTGTCTCTTGGAGCCCCCGTTCAAGTTGGCATCTTGGCTTGACAGACCAGGGAATTGACCCAGTGCAATGGTTCTTACATTGTTATGATGAACCTTCCTTGTCTCTTTTCCTCAAAAAGTCAAAGTCAATGTCTTTGATTGCTTCAAACATGATTGTCTTGTCTTACCTTGCTTAGACTCTAATAAGCTTTTCTTATGCTCCCAGAATGACTTCTTTGGTAATTACGTCTACTTTTTATTAAAATAGTTTTGGTCGTTGAGGTAGGAAGAAGAGGAAAGACCAGTCCCATTCCAGTTTGTTGGGCTACATTGACATGCAGTGTGTGATGAAGACAGATATTGTCTTACTCTTTTTGAGTAATGGACACAAGCACATGCCTGTTGCCCTGTAACTTTTAGATCTTCTGTAACCTTTTTAAACAAAATGGGAGAAGTTGCTACTTGTACCCAAGGGAAGAGAAAGTTAATGAATAGAAAAGACAGAATTTACTTAGGAAAACAGTGGAATTAAGCTCTGGACAAAACATGCATCAGTGATGCATAACATTTTTGTTAATTGGGTCTTAACAGGTTTCTGACTCATGTGGTAATCATTGTAGAAGTGGGTCATACTAGACCATGCCAGCGGCATATCCCACAGCTATAAGAACTCTTACCTACTTGTGCATGTACACCTGAGTTTCTGGAGGCATACATTTCTATAGCTTAATTTAGGTTCCACGTACACTTCAGTGGTTAAACCTGAGCTAGACTCAAAGAGTTTGTTTCCATTAAGAAAATGAATCTTTTATGTGGACCAAGGTCAGGTTAGTTAATTTGTTTGCTTTTATTGGAATATCTTTTCCCATTCCAATTCATCACTTAATTTTAAGTGGTTCTACTAAAACGCCCATTAAAGTCCCTTACATTTCTCAAGACTAGGGCTATGACAGGGTCATGTGACTTTTCTTTTTCAACGCACAAAGGTAGTTTTTCTGGTCATCAACTTATTCTTCCTTGTCTGTAATTTCTCAACTGTGAGGGACCGTTTTTTATAATAGTATGAACTCTATTTGCAAAGAGACCAAATGAAGTTTTCACAAGACAGAAGATTAAAATATAAAAATGCACCCAACTGTGATAAACATTTCTTCTTTAAAAATAATGAGACTTTTTTTTTTTCTAAATTCTTCTTTTTCTGCCCACTTCACCCTCTTCCCAACTGATGTACTTTCCAGCAACTCAAAGTTGACTCCTGCTAGTAAAGTAACTAAATGTGATGTTACTGCTCTAATTAGTGGTGACAAAAGATCAATTAATGTTATAATTAAAAACAGTGTCTAGATCTGTTGTTTGTGGTGAACAAATGTGACAATTACTTGGTTCATTGACATAGATGTGTTGAATTTCCTCTCTAGATTTTAAGGGGATGCATTTTAGTGCTGATGTGCACATTTAACTGTGGACAGTAGGAACAAGGCAAGCATATTAGGGAAAGAATAGGGCCCATAATGTCTAAGCTAGAGCCATATTTTAACATACTTGACACCTTTTCTTGGTGCCTGGTGCTATATCAGCAACTTGTACTCACTGGATCTGGAGCCTCACGCTTTTAATATTTTATCACTAAATGCTTAAGTGTTTATGTTGCAAAAAAGAAAAGGAAAAAAAAAATCCCATTTGGACTCTTAGACCACACGAACAGGACAATGTATGATAACCATGTCATTGATGATTCTGGTTCCATGTATGGCAGTAATGTTTAAGTTGATGGGGTAGAATAGTGAGTATATGATTTATGCAAATCTGGTTGGATTTTTTTCTGATACAGAGCAAGCTGTTTTTCATACATTGAAGCCTGGGAAAGCTATGTTACTGTAAAAAGAGTAACCGTATCTCTTTTCTGAGTTGTTGCCAAGCAGATGTAGACTTTTGGATTGTGCCCAGAAAACTTCTACAGCTGATACTTTGGTGACTTGTTCCTACTCCTGGCTTTACCAGCACCTATTTAAATAGCAGAGGAGCATGATTTTTGTGTTGGTAGGTTACAGTTTTATACATTTCTCTACAAGCAGTTAAATATGGGCAAGCTAATATTGATTGAAATTGATAGAAATGAAGTAAACCCAATTTGCTTTTAAAGAATCAGTGAAGGGTCACGTGGGTGGATTAGTCAGTTAAGTGCCCAACTTCAGCTCAGGTCATGATCTCACTGTCCGTGAGTTCGAGCCCCGCATTGGGCTCTGTGCTGACAGCTCAGAACCTAGAGCCTGCTTCGGATTCTGTGTCCCCTTCTCTTGCTTCCCCTCCCCCACTGGCATTCTGTCTGTCTGTCTCTCTCTGTCAAAAATAAATAAACATTAAAAAAATGTTTAAAAATACAGTAAAGATATGGCCAGCTTTGCTAATATGATTTTCCAAAAAAAGAATCAAGAAAATCCATCTAAAAAGTTCCCTGAGAGATTGGCATTGAATGTGAAACAAGGGCAGTCCGCTACGATTACTAAAAGAATCTCACCTTTTAACTTCGTCCCATAAATGGATCATGCTCAGTGGGTCTACCTGAGCAGCATGTGGTTTGATTTTAAATTCTTAGATTACTGATTCCCACCATCATGCTTTAGTACTCTTTCTGTGGTATTAATATTATAAAGGCTATTAGAAATGGGGGAATATCACACGGTGTCAGGTTGACAAATTTATCAAGAAATGAGTATTTTCTGTAACATCAGCTCAAAAGAACAAATGTTAATATTATAATCTCAGGTAGTTTGGTAGCAATGGAAATCCTGTAAACCTTGAAGGTGGCGTGCTTTTCACGTGGATGGTAAAGGAAGGAAGCTAGTTGAATTCATTTGCTGTGTCGCAGGGCCAAAAAGACAAACGAGAGATGGAGGGAACAAAGAAAGTAAAATCTTTCCTTTTTTTCAGGAGGAGTTGGAAGATGAGGAGTAATACAACACGCCAGATATATATGTTAAAAACTTACAACAAATCATAGATCACACTAAAGGATTACTAAAGTTTTAAACATGGCTGAGGGTATAGATGTCAGATTTTCTTACACAATAGTGGGTCTTTTGTTTCAGAGTTCACTCTTGGCCAGAAACTCCCTACCACTGTGTTAATTTCCTGTCGATCTTTCATTCAGCAACAGAGCTAGAGGTGAGGAGCAGACACCCCCCCAAACCCCCACCCCCAGGCTTTTTAAGACTGCGCTCTGTGTAGATTAAAAAGAAGAAGGAAAAAAGAACAAACTTTTTCCAAACAAGACATCCATGTGCATTCAAGATCCTGTATGTGTGCTTAAAATGATCCTTAAAAAAAGCTCTCTCTATAATTTTGAACCTCTCCTTTTTCTAAAGACTTTTATAGCCATTTTTTTTCCTTCTCAGCATGTGAACAAATGTGTAACTCGAATAGATGTAACTTTGCTATTTGCTTAGATTGTTTTAAAAGGCTAGCTGTGTGGAGGAATGAAGAAGGAAGGGAGGCCGGAGTAGCTGGGGTTTATTTGTTCTGTGTTGACCTAATGAGTGCAGTTCTTAAAAAATAATAAATATTTATATGTGATCTTAATTTTTAATGAGTCTCATAAACTGGCTGGTATAGAAAAGTGTATGAAAAGCCATGTATATTAAACTATATGTATCGTAAATACATGCATATGCACACTAGAATGTTTTTGGAGGGAAAAGACCTTATTGATCTTGTTCACTGTGGTTTTCCTGGTATCTAGAACAGTGCCTGACATGTGACTGGAACCCAATAAACATTTGTTGAGCTAAAAAAAAAATATATATGGAAATAAAGGCAGCATAGCAGTAGATTGGAATTCGGAAGAACTGGAGTCTACTTCCAGTACTGCCATTAACAAAGTATGAGATGTTGCTGAAGTCATTTAATTTCTTTGCTCCTCTGTTGCTTAAAAACTGGAACCCTTTATGTTTTGTTTTGTTTTTCCTTTTAAATAATGATCAAATGATACCTGAGGGATATAAAAGCTGTTTGGAAACTACAGGGTGCTTTAAATAAGTGTGCGTATGTGTGTGTATGTACGGAAAAACCTTTATCTCTTTGCTTCTCAATTTCTTTTCTTAGGAAAATCAGATTATTTAAATCCCATTATGCACAGCTCTCCTGTGCTCTTCCTAAGCCTCTGAATTCCATTACCTCTAGTAAATCAGAAAAAGGTGGTGAGTCAGGCTGTTGTAGAAGGCCAGGTCTTCTGTATCTCATGACCATTTCGCTGTGTGGAACTCTGAACTCTCCAGGGCATATATCTCATGGGGTTTTTTAACCTGTTTCAGCCATACCAAAGGTAATGTATGACTTGGGGTCTCCTAGATATGACCACTTCAAGATTCTTGGATGCGCAAATTAAAGAATTTATTAGTTATTAATATTATAGATGAATAATCATGAATTTAACCTAGAGCCGACCTAAAATCAGTGTCATGGATAGCTGTGAAGATTTTTTTTTTTAAATGTTTTATATATTTCTAGGAGAGAGAGAGAGAGAGAGAGAGAGTGTGAGCAGGGGAGGGTCAGAGAGAGAAGAAGTCACAGACTGAAACAGGCTCCAGGCTCTGAGCTGGGAGTCAGCACAGAGCCCGACGCGGGGCCCGAACCCATGAACCGCGAGATCATGACCCAAGCGAAAGTCGGACGCTTAACCGACTAAGCCACCCAGGCGCCCCCGTGAAGATTTTTTTTAAATGTGTGTCTTTGTTAATAATCATATGTCTCAGAGATGCATATCTGGAAGGGAAAAGGATAGAAAGTAAAAAGTAAGTAGAGAGATATTAACAAAGAGAAAAGATCATCATCTTTAGGACAGTTGTTCAAAGCTTTATACTCATTCATTCTCCACAGTTATTTTTTGAATTAGGATTCTTATTCTTAAACTTAGGATGTAACAAATTTAGGAAGGCCCTTCATATTAACATTATTATCTTAAATTAGGAAGAAATGGCATGAAGTTTGAAGTAGGCTTTAATAATAGCATCATTGAAGTTAGATCTGGAGGTAGACTTCAATTGCATCATAGAACTTTTTTAGACTTTAGGAGACCATTTAGTGCAACTACATTCATTTGTATCTTAGGAGAACTGAGGCCCAAATAGCCCAGGCCAGGAATCTTTTGGAAGGTCATGGTGACCAGTTACTTTAGAGTCTAGACTACAGCCCTAGGTCTTCAGATTTCCAGATTCCAACTATGCCTTCCCCGTACACAACTGTTAATTTTCTTAAAACTAAAACAATACTAATCACCCCACTTAGAAGAGCTTTCCAAAATATTGTTAGTGTTGAACGCCTTAGCATCGCATTTTGCTAGTAATAGTCACTCAGATTTACTGAGCTGGAAGCCTGACTTAACAGAGTAATGAGACAGTGGTATCCATGTGCCATCAGGGGGCCGGGGCCCGACCTATCCACAGGTTACACATTTTACATCTGAAAGAACATAAGTAATTCCCCCCCCCCCAACTTTTAAATGATAAGGGGCTATTGACAACCCTCCACTGTCACTTGTAGCCATGTGGTTTAAAATATATACTGCTTATTGAAAGAGTTGTTCAAGTTAAATGCAGGAGATATATTACACCATGTAATATGCCTGCATTTGTTCATGCATTCTTTTTGGAAACCTGATCTTATTTATGTCTGCTTTTACCAGATAGGCTAGGTTAAGTTATGTTAAACATGTTGTACTGAGACTTGATTCACAGTGCTGCAGCCTGGCTTTCTTCCTTGATTAGCTTTAATCAAACTCCCTGCATTCCATGACCTTAATAAAGCTATTTTTCCTGACAACTGAAGACTGTCTTAACAAGCACAGTTCATCTGTGCTGAAACTAAGGCTGAGTTAAGATGGGGTTTAGGTGCTCATTAAAGCCCAAAGAATGGAGTATAAGAGGAAATGATGAAATGGTGCTCCCTGAAACATCTCTTCTTTAAATTTAATTAGACGAATTATACGAAAACCAGTAGATGCCCTGGGAAGGCCATCAACATTAGGGTTAATAAAAAGCTTGGATAGTATGAAAGAGCTGGGGCGGGAGGTGCTGTAGAACTTTTCTAACACTTATCAGAGGGAAATTAACACCAATTGCTAAACACAGAAACTAGATGAATTTCAACATTGATTTAAAAATTAATTTTGTGATTCTGTGCTCTGTACAAAAATATAGCTTGGAAATCTTTTGAAGTTTGGCAGGGGCACACATGCACAAGGTATTTTATGAATACTTGGTATGTAAATTATTCATATGCACTTTATATATGAACTATTTTGTACACCAGGACAGGCAGTTATGGTCGGCCTTTGGAGTTTTGACAGAACTGGGTCCAAATTCTTAACAGTTTCCCCCATTAGTTCTGTGTGTGTGTGTGTGTGTGTGTACACGTGTGCATGTGCACAAGTGACTTCACCTCTGTGAAACCCAGTTTCATCATCTATAAAATAATTCTTTTCCTGAAGAGGCTGTATAAGAATTAAATGAAATTAGATTGTCTGTGTATGGAATGCTTAATACAATGCCTGGCACATAATAGGTGCTCAAAATATAGGTGCCCTGTATTTAAAAGAAATTTCCATTTAGGGGTGATTTTAAGTGAACATCCTATAAATATGTGAGAATTAGGTTATGAATGTAAATATTTTACACGTAATCTCATAGATCAAGATCATCTTAAGGGAAAATGCTAGAAGACAGAAGCTTGTAGTTTTGGGAAGGAACGATGACTCAAACCTCCTAAATGAATTGTTTGGTGCCTAGAGCCGCCAAGTGGAGAGACATTTCAGAAGGTGGAAACATTTATTAAGTACCATGTGCTAAGCACCTTATATACCTATTTGAAGAGAACTCTGCAAGGTAGGTGTTATCGACCTGATCTTACAGGCAAGGAAAAAGAGATTCAGAAAGACTTGAGTGAGTTGCATGGTACCGTGGGAGAGCCAAAATTGGAACTCAAGGTTGGCCTGGCTCCGGAATGCTCACTCTTTGGGGCAGTTGGGTGGCAGGTGAGAGCAGGTGTTTGTATCACTTCAGAAATCAGATTTGCCATATAAGTTACTGGATGCACAATCCTCTCTCCTTTTTCATTCTTGGATTAATTCTAAATGAACTTACTTTGTGTCATGATTAACTCTCAGTTCCATTGCTCTTGGGCTGTGGTTCTCAGCCTTGGCTGGCCTTTTAGCCTCAACTGGGATGGGATTAGGTATTCGTATTTTCTAAAGCTCTCACGGCGGTTCCTGGTGTGCAGTCAGGGCCAAGAGCCTGCATTCAGATACGTCTACCTCAGACATAGGTGTTTTGGTCGCCTAGGTGTCAGTAGTGATTTGTCAGAGTTGATTATGACCCTCCTGCTTATATAGAGGAAGAAATATGGAAGCCCTGAAATCTTCTCCAGTTGTGGTAGATGTTGCTTATGCATTAATTAGCATGTAAAAATGAAATGTTCTCAACTCTCACTGTTAGCTTATTTTCTCTTTTTCCAGTTGAAAGTGGCTAAATTAGATGGAGTGAAGATTATGGTAAGAAAAGAAAAGGAAAGAAACATGATTACGGCAGCTTTTCCCCTCAGAGAGCTGAAGACAGGAGCATTCTTCTGTTTTTAGTAAAACAAAAATTATTTTCAGAATAATGGCTTTATCCCTGCTCCCTTAGAAAGGGAAAAAACCTTTGTGGTCAAACTGATTTGTGGACGAACCCCAAGCTCTCACTTTCTAATGAAAGATTTAGTCATTTTAAACTTTCGGAGTCTCGGTTTCCTAATCTGTGCAATAGAAATAATTCTTAACTCGTTTAGTTACTCCGAGGATCAAATGAAGAAAACAGTTTGCAGAGGACGTTCTGGAACCTGACCTGTGTAGCCTCTCTTGTTAGGTTACCGAGACCAAGTATCTTTGGATGCTGGTCAGGTTGAGCGTTTTCTGAGAGGGCTCCATGAGGCTGGTTGGTTTTATAGAGCAAGGAGGCCTGCGGCTGACTCTTAATTCTGGAAGCTGCCATTCACAGAGACCTTTTTCTTTTCCCTAAGAGATCCCTGGGCATCTTTTTTTTTTTTTTTTTTTTTTTTTTANTGAAAGCTGGTCTGGGGAGTTAGCTGCTGATAGGAATCAGCATTCCCTAACTTGAGATTTCCTAACACTCTTTTCTCGGGCTCAATTCTGAGTCACTGGTGCCTGCCCTGGCGGCGTTGTATATGAACTCAGACAGTTACTGGGAAGGGATCTTGTCTTTGCTTCTGCCTTCAGGCACAGCTACAGCCACATCGCCCCAAACAGATGTGTTCCCATTCTTCTTTAAAAGAGTATGTAATGGCTTTAACTATGAAGATGTTGATGCTAATTTCTAACATTGATAAGCATCAGGTCAAGCATATTTTCTACTCTTACCATCTTCCACAGAGGTATAAAATTGCTTTTATACCTCTAAGGGATTTTTTACGAAGACATTTTGGTATGGGTGAATGGGTTGAGATTTTTAGGATGTTTTAAGAACTCAGTAAAAGAGCAACTTTTCCTACAGCTCCATGATCTGGTGGAAATCCAGACATTAGGTTCCACTAAACTTGAGGAATACCCAAAAAATGATGATAGGAATATCCAGGGAGCTAGAAGCCTTGAGACTGCTTACTTATCCGAATCCTTACATGACCCCGAGACAGCCAGGCAGAGGGGCTGCAAAGCAGAGATAAGTGCTGGAAATTGGCCAGTGTACCTTTTTTTTCTTTTCTTCTTCTTCTTCTTCTTCTTTTTTTTTTTTTTTTAAGACATAGCTCTCTCTCCTTTACACTTTTCCTGTACCTCTGCCCTGAAGCCTACACAGCCTGTTACATACTGATAGCTAAGGTAATGCAATCAACATTCCTTACTCCTACCTACAGAAAAGACCTAAATTGTTTACTGGCCTCCAGGATGTTGGTAAATATCTGGCTGTTCTTCTTGGAAGGTGTGTGGTTGGGGGGAGGTGGGGGGAGTGAGGCAGTGTACAGTGTCTACATTTATATTGTGAAAATACACATTTTGTATTCTAGAATAAGAAAGAAATAATTTAGAGGAGATCTGCATTGTTCAAGACCAGGGAAAAATTATCTTGTTCTCCATGTAGGGCTCCCACCCCTCAGTGGCTTTACATGTGTTCTGTAGGGGAAAACATTATTTCTAAAGTAGCCTGGGACATGGAGAATCCAGTGATAAAAGGTTTAGAACATTTTCAGGCTTTTTTACTCTTGGAATGTAGCATGGGAAAGTTCATTCCCAAAGACTGTACCTCTGGGCATTCTGGCAGAGTTGGGGGCTGAATTGGTAAGAATGAAATGAAAATGGGATGAAAATCCGTTTTCTGTTAAACACAGACAGGCTAGGAATGGGGCATCCTACTTTTAGAATAGAAATTTCATTATACAAGGGCAGGGTGGAGGAAACCTAATTTGACAGCAGTTCATGTGAAAACAGCCAAGAGTGTAAGTTGATCTCAAGATTAATCGAGGCCAGCAGTGTGACATTGCCTTTTAAAAGGTGAAGGCTGTGTTGGGCTGTGGTCTGACCACAGCTGGAATATTTTTGCCCAGTTTTGGTCCACATGCTAAAAGGAATGCCAGCAAAATGGAGACCTGGATGCCAGTGGATCAGGAAATCCTATCATAGGAGGAGCAGTTGAGGAAAAAATGGCTATCAAGTCTGAAGAAGAGATTCCTTAAGAATGACCTTAAGAATGAGCTTATTAAATATCTAGGGGTCTGGTGGGACATTCTCTTGTTCTAGAAGACCAAAGTAGGAGTCGGGTCTTTCTCTGGAGCCTCAAACCCACATTTGACATGAAAAAAACAGAGACAAAAACCTGAGTTAACATCTTGCACTGCCTGACCCATTTTTCCCAACAATCTGCTCATCTTCCTGTGTTTCAAAATGAGTGGCTGTCTCCATTCTTCACCCTGTCATCCAAACCAGAAATCGAGCATTATCTTTCACTCATCCCTTTCGCTCAGGGAAAAAAAAATGCTGCATTTAAAGTCAGCACCTATGGACTGGGCTTCTGTTGGTCTCCAATAACTCAGTTGCTAATAGCTTTTGATGGGGAGGCAAAATTGTTAAACTTGATAATTTCTAAAGAGTTTTGAGCTATTTAGCACTAAGTGATGCCAAAGAAAAAGAATACTAGTGTTACTCACAGCAGAGGGAATAATTTAATATCCTTTTGGGGGGCCGAGGTTAAGTTCTGTGTGACTCAGCACATTATCATCCTCTATGACCCTAGATCCCTTCTGTTTCCTGATCTGCTTGTCTTGACCTGTTTCATTTCCACACCAAAATAGTTTCATTAACACCATGATCATGCACAGGAGATAGTAGTTAACTGATGTAATTAACTGGTGTGTCAAAGGCTATTGGTTTATTGCATATGCAACTGTCTTTCCTGGTGGGAAGATACACTTTCTGCTGACATAATAGATCTGCAAACATGCCAAATTGCCAAATAATCTGTTGGGCGATGGTGAGGTGTTTGTGGTGATTCCACGTACATAGGCAGAATGGCGGGATCTTTCCCTGTGTTCTTCTAAATGCAACTGACCAAAGGTGCTAATTGCTCAACAGTTGAAACATAAGAAGAGAAGTCAATTTAGTTTTGGGCCTTGGTGTGGTTCTTTTCCTTTCCTTTCCTTTTTTTTTTTTTTTTTTTAAATCTGTGCTTTTGGCATGCTAATGAATGCATTTAGTCTCTGCAAGAAATTTCTGTTTAAGAAAGAATTTAAAAACACGAAGTGCTCAATCCATATCTCCTAAACAACTAAAAAGACTGCAATTTCAAATGAGAAATTATGTTGCAAAGATGAAAAGAGTTGTTTATTATGGCTCAAAATTTTAATCACCCAAGGGCTGTAAAGTTAAAAATAGACAGTTCTGCCTTCTGTTTATGGTAAACTTGGCTGAGTCCCGGCAAATTTCAAAGCTGAACATACTGTATGTTATTTTTGCTTAATTTTAGATTCCACATTTTTAAATTATTTCTTACAAGAAGCATATTTCAGGATATAAACTTAGCCTGAAGAACAGTATTCTTGATTTCTGCCCATATTGAAACTCCTTTGAAAATAGTAAACTATGGTTTTGGGATTTTCCTGTTCCCAAGAGTCCAAATGGGTACCTTTCTAAGTCTTTTACATTATGAATGAACACAGGAATACAAAATCGTAAAGGTTACTTTCTGCTGTCTCGTTCCCGTACTTGTCATTTTAGTTTTCTTAGCAGTGGGACTGAATGCAAACATACGGTAGTACACACTAGCTTGCACTCAAGGGAGGGGCATTTTGGGTTGCCCTTCGTGTTTCAGGTTAAGGAGGCTGGAAGGTGCAGACGGAGACTCTTTTGGCTTAGAGATGGTGTCTGCCAAGAGCTTACGAGAGAGAGAGAGAGAGAGAGAGAGAGAGAGAGAGAGAGAGAGAGAGAGAGAGAATCTTCCAGCTGTAGCCACCGGACAGTGCAGCCTCTTTTCCAATCCATTCCCGCCTGCCAGGAGAACTGTCTGTGTGGTGACTGTTTGCCCCAAGAGCAAGTAGGATTGTTGACTCAACTCTGTTCATGCCTTCTCAAAGAGGAGAAACACCTGGCTTCACCTCTTTACAGAACTCTTGTTGATTCTTGCCTCTGCGCTCTTGCAGAGAGCTCTTTTGGACCTTTCTTCCGAGAGTTTTTAAAACCAGCCCCTTGGGTGGCAAGAAATCTAGGGAGGGCATCTTTTTTTTTTCTTTCTTTAACCCATTACTCCATGAGACATCTGGGAATCAAACATGCCCCACAGAGTGACTGGCATGCTCTGTAAATATTTGCTAAATATTGTCAAATGAACAACTATTGACTGAAGATCAAGATTCCTATGATGACCCTGATGGGGATATATTTGTGATTAAGGTAATCCTAACTACTGCTGAAGAATTCTTACTATGTGCTAGACCTGTATCTGAACACTGGATATTTGTTGTTTTTGATCTTCCCAAGGGCCCGTTTTATAAAAGCGAAAACCAGGCTTTTCAGGGTTAGGAGCTTGCCCCGAGGATATTCAGCTATATAGAATAGCCGTGGAGAATCTGTGCTTAGTGAGTAGAGAATGAATACTGATTCCATATTTCTTCCAATATGCCATATCACCATGATTGAGAAAGGCTGTGACAACAGGACCCAGACATTGACACCATGCCTCTGAATGGCCAAAGGATATGTCACAACATCCCGATATCTCATGCCCTTGATTATGAGATAGATAATCTCCCAGGTCCCAGCCAGAACCTGTTTACACTTAATTTGCACACAACTTTAATAAAGTTGGTTATCTGTTTTTCAAGTGCACAGCAGATCCATTCATTCAGTAAACATTTTCGGAATACCTATGATGTGCCAAGTATGCTTCTAGAGACAGCAGACCAAAAAAGACAGAATCTTTCCCTTTTGAGAGATTACATTACAGATTTATACATTGGTGGCTCTCAAGCTATGGTCCCCAGGTCAGTAGTAGCAGCCTCACACGGAGACTTGTTAGAAATGCAAATCCTTGGTCCCCAGTCCAGAAACTTGGGGATTGAGGTTCAGCAATCTGTTTTTAAACCAGCCCCCAAGGTGATGCTGATGTATGCCACAGTTTGGAAACCACTATTCCAGAGGGCTTAGAACAGCATTTTTGTATTCTTCCAGCAGGTAGCTCTGCAGACAGTTTTGTCACCAAATTTATCCCAAGTTTGTGTGTGTCTCTCTGTCAAGGTCTGACTTCGTGATGGTATTCAGTGATGGGCCCTTGCTGGGCAGAGGCACTGAGGCACTTACACATGAGAATATGGACCCTAGACTTCCATGTACATAGATTCAGGTTCTCATTCTGCCAAGCACCAGCCACACGAAACTTGGGAAAAGTCTCTAAGCTTTGGTTTTCTTGTGCAAAGAAATGTAGTAATGGGACCATACCTCACGCTTGGTACAGTTGCTTGGTACAAAAAAAAAATGCTCAATAACTAATTGTAATTGTTTTTCTCTCTCTAGGATGTAGCACTGGACTGGTCACAGAATAGGTGCTCAGGGAATGTTCTTTAGAAAATGGATGGATATTTATTTTCCTTTGTGTTAGCCATTAGCCTAAGACCTGCAGCTGTTTAATTCCTACCCTTTGTCCATCTTCAGCAGAAGACACCAGAATAATGAGACCCAGCATCAGAACATACCTGACACACAAGGTCCCTTTGGAAATGTGTGTTGGCCTGCCTCAGTTTAGCCACTGCTGGTACTTAATCCTCAGCTGTCTAAGTGAGCTTGCCTTCCCCTTTGGCCCTTAACTTTGGGATATTTCAAATGCCCATAAAATCTTATTTAATTGAGGCTCTTCCATATCTGCTTGTATATATTTTATTCTTGAAATGCTGGTGGCATTAATAGTAAGTCTGAGAGAATCAAACTTCTGCCTCTTTTATGCCATTTCAGCACTAAACCAAGGAGAAAAACTCTCAAGGAAATTAATGCTTCCCTCAAGTACAGTAAGAATACGCATCTAACATATTGCCATGGAACCTGGTTTCACTGACTTGCCAAATTTTTGTTTTGCCATTTTTATTACATGTCACATTGTATGGCTAAAACCAGACGTACAATTATGAGGAGGCTGTTCGCTCAGCATCTGCAGTGTCTGCCAATCGGATAACCTTTCAGAAGAAACAGTATCCACCAGAGATTTAGTCATTATTCACAAATAGATTATTATTATTTTATCTCCAGACTTTCATTGGTTCACTAAATATTATTGAGCAACTACTGTGTGACAAGCACTGTTCTAGGTGCCGGCAGATGACTGGGACAGACATACCGCCCCTCCACGTACCTGGTTGCTTTCTTTTTCACCCCTGGGAGTGTGTAGGGATGTCCGAGGCTTAGGGTGCTCTACCCAGAAGCCGGGCCTGGGGTGCAGGGCACATGGTAGACGCACAGACATGAACTCCCTCACAGCTGCAGGGTCACCCCCTTTCTGTCAGAGAAACAAGCACCCGGTTTAAGTTTCAAGTGTAAAATTTAACCCCTTCAGTAGTGACAGCTGTCCCTGTTTCTCGCTCTGGCTGGTCCTCGGGCCCTGGATTTGTGAAGTCACGTTAGTGCTGATCTAACTTAGCTTTTCTTCATACTACTGCAAACTCCATCTTACTTTCCTATTGCTGCTATCACATGTCACCACAAGCTTAGTGGTTTAAAATGACACAAGTTTAGGGGCGCCTGGGTGGCTTGGTCGGTTAAGCATCGGACTCGGGCTCAGGTCATGATCTAACGGTTCGTGAGCTTGAGGCCCGCATGGGATGATCACTAGCCCCATGTCAGGTGAGCTCGAGCCCCACTAGGGTGAGCCCTGCTTCTCTCTCTCTTCCTCTCTCTCTGCCCCTCGCTCACTTGCACCACCCCCACCCCTCAAAAGTGACACACATTTGTTTTCTTCAGCTCTGAAGGTAGGAAGTCTAAAACCCAGGCTTGTGTCAGTAGGGCCGGTTGCTTCTGGAAGCCCCAGGGAAAAACCCCATTCCATGCCTCGTCCTCTACCAGAGGTCGGTTTGATGCTCCTCGGCATGTAGCTGTGTCACTACTGCCTGTGCTTCCTTCTGCTAGGTCTTTGAGCCTCCTGCCTTGGTCTTATTAGTAACCGTGAGATCACAATCATTGGGCCTCCCTGGGTAATGCAGAGTAATCTCCCCGCTTTCAGATCCTTAACATTGGCAGAGTCCCTTTTGACATATTCACAGATCTGGGATTAGGATGTAGACATCTTGAGGAGGTGGGTAGCGGGCCCTCATTATTTAGCTCACACTACCCTCTCAGAGATTCTAGTGTCCTTAGGCTCATTGGCTGATAGGCAGGATTTTCTTTTTAAAAGTAGTTTCTTCCATTCTAGAAAACCCAACCCAACAGAGCAGAGTCTAAAATGAAAATCCTGCTAACTTAGCAGAGTCAATTATACATTCATGACTACCTAAGAATCTCCTTAATGATTCTTGTTTCTTCTACAAGACTGAGCTCAAAAGCCCTGCCCCCAGGGAGCCTTCCTGGGTTACCTTGGGCTTGTGAGGTGTTCCTCATTTGTGATTCGTTGGCCCTCTCTGCATAAGTGACTACAGGACAGCAACTTTGCCATCGTAATTGTGTGGATTTACTTGCCAGCCAATGGCCCCCACATTGCCTCCTCTTCCCCTAAATAGTATGACTTTTACAAGAAGGGACTCCTTCTGCTAGGCAATTAAAAGATATTTGGTACAATATCTTCTAATGGAAGGATTCTTTTCTCTCATACAGTTTTTCTTTTTTTTTTTTTAAACATTTTCAATGTTTTTTATTTATTTCTGAGAGAGAGAGAGTGAGAGCGAGCGAGCAGGGGAGGGTTAGAGAGAGAGGGGAGACACGGAATCTGAAACAGGCTCCAGGCTCTGAGCTGGCTGTTAGCACAGAGCCCAACATGGGGCTTGAACCCGCAAACCGTGAGATCATGACCTGAGCCAAAGCCAGACGTTTAACCGACTGAGCCACCCAAGTGCCCCATCTCTTATACAGTTTCGAGAAACTGTGTGAGGTGAGTTTCACTTAATTTTACTTGATAAGGTACTTACTAGAATTTGGGAGTTGAGTGTGGCCAAGTGGGTTCAGAAACGACTGGTATCATGTGGCTTTTCACATGGTTAGGATACCTGACTTGATGGTGAGGTAGTGAAACTTATGGATGAGTCTTTTCAAGTAAATATAATCCTTTCTTTTTCTTTCCAGTGAATATAATCCTGTACTCTTCTTTCTTCAGTGTCATCATAAATCTTCTATAGACCAGGTAGTTTCCTAGTATTTAGAAATAATGACATAAATCAAGGTGAATGACTGAGTACTAAAATAAATATCCATTACCAAAGAACAGATTCTGTGGCCTGGTAACTTTTAAGGTTACTCTAATGGAGTCAGACCTCTGGTCATTGAGATATTTTATTTTGTTTCAGTTCTTAGAAGTAGAATCTTACTACATGGAGAAATCTGTGAGTCCTGCATGGTTACTGTTGGAAATTCATTTTGCCTTCTTTTATAACATTCAGGCTGATTTGTTTTTCCCTCGTAAGTAGACTTTGGGCTTTCTATGTTGTTGGAAAGCATGTAATTTTCATTTGTTTTTTTCCACCTAGTGGTGCTTAATGATACCATGTGAATTTTCATGGTCCCAGCTGCACCGAAGTGTGTGCCCTGAAACTTCAGTTGGATTAAGAGTCTACCTTAGTGTGAGGGCTGAAATTGGAGAAATGGGAGAACACAGGGTGCATCTATATATGTTGCAATTAATATTGATGAGTGGGCAAAAGTCCAATGTTATCCTAGGGGGTTGGCTAATGTTCACTGTAAACCAATGCAAGTGAGCCTTTCCCCTGCAGGTGTGAATAGTTTAATTTAGTAGGTGGATTAGGAAAAGCAAGGGGCACTTTCTTATGTTCCAGTTTATGCTTCATATGTTGAACATGAACCAGCCATGTAAGGTACAACTCATTGTTGAGTGGTGCTCACAAGTATCAGAGACATTGTTAACCCATCTTAGTATCTCTGAGGTCTAGCATCATGCCGGGTACATAGTAGGTGCTCATTAGCATTTGAGAAATGAATAGAAGAATGAATGAAGGTTCACTACTACAAGCTTTCTTTAAAATAATGGTCCCTACTTAGCTCTCAAGCCTTCTTGCCTTCCACCTCCTAGCCATAATATATACTATCTGTAGCTTGTTAAACGTTCCACATTCTTCTTCCCTTTGGACCTCTTTTCATTTTCTCTCCTTCAAGCCCCTTCTTCCCCCACACCTCCATCCCCTTTGTCTGGCTAATTTCTTCTGGTTCTTTATGATTTGGTGCCTTCTAGAAGACTTTTGGGAGGCGTCATTGCTAGTACCTGATTGAAGGCCTGGTTTGTTTCTTATACCTCTGTGAACCTTTGGATAACAGCAGGAAGCTACTGACTAGTGGACCTGTTGAGATCTGTGTATCTGAACCTTCTTTTCAGGAGAATGTGGATAATTATCAGATGCTTGAGTCATCTAGTTATTTATTTATTAAATGTTTACTTATTTATTTCACGAGAGAGCATGAGCATTAGCGGGGGAGGGACAGAGAGAGGGAATCCCAGGCAGACTCCACGCTCAGCATGGAACCTGATGTGGTGATCGATCCCATGTCTGTGAGATCATGACCTGAGCTGAAATCAAGAGTCAGACACTCAACCTACTGAGCCCCCCAGGCAACCCAGTACTTTCCATCTAGCAATGGGCAAAACATGGCTCTATAGTAACAGGAACAGAAATAGTCTGTTGAGGCAGCCGAGTCTCTTGCATTTACAGAGCATCAGCCTTGGCAAGATGGGATGATGAAGGAGAACCATTGATGTGTTACCTTTGGTATGCCTGATACCAAAGGGTCCAAGGGGAAACAGACCTTGGGAAATTGAGCCATTTCCTTTCTAATTCACTTTAGGGAAGGTTGGTGTATAGTAGGTGCTCAGCCAGCATTTCCGGAGGATGAGAATTTTTTGTTTTTTTGCTTTATAATAAGATTAAAAAATTTTCAGATAGTCTCTTTCACTCCACACTCCTTTTTGCCCACATAGCCCTAGCTTCAGTCTAAACTTAGTGCTTTTGCTAAGACTGACTCATCTTGTTTCTGATTGCTTTAGTGATATGAGACTCTGGTATCCATGGGAATGGTGTAAGACTGTATTGCTTTTATGCTTGGAAAAATGTTAACCAGAAAGGCCAGCTCTTGTACCAGTACCAACTAATTCCTGAGAACTACAGGGCAATCTCACCCTTAAATTCTTACACCAGTGTATAAAACAGCATAATCTATTGGAAAACAAATCAGCCTTTGTGACAAGATAGATGTGATTTAAATCTTGTCTCTACTGTGGACAGGGGGCTGTGTGACTGTAGGCAAGTTGTTCAACTTCTCTGCGTTCCTTCATCTCTGGTTGTTGTTGTTGGTTTTTTTTTGTTTTTTTTTTTTCCATTTGTAAAACAAGGGAGCAATATTAACTCAGGACTATTTGACAATTAGAAACAGTGTTGTAAGTGTCCTAGTTTATATATGATGCTCAGTAAATGGTAGGTATTATTATGATGACAATTAATCCTATAAACCATATTAGATATAGGCCCACGAGGGTTTCATCAAGGACATGGTTACAGGTAGCCACCAAGATCCAGGCAGGACAGCTGAATTAGATCTAAACAGACTCCATTTATATGCAAAGGAGGGTTTTTTTTGTTTGTTTGTTTTTGGTGTGTGTGTGTGTGTGTTTGTGTGTGTGTGTGTGTGTGTTTTGTTTTTTCTTTTTCCCCCTCTCTGGGAAGAATTCAGATCAGTTTAAGGAAACTGAGTCTTCCCTCTGTTCTGGGTGTTTCAGAGTTGACTAGAAATTGATACTAGTTACTAAGGAAGAACTTTAAAAAATACACGTTAGGAGTCAGGGTGTTGTAGAGGAAAGAGCACTGACCCGTGTTCCCAGGGGTCAAGGCTGTGCTCAGCTCCACATTCTCTGCCAAGTCCCCTTCCATCACTCTGCTCCATGGCCCTCCGCTGGGAGCACATTGGAGCAGATGATTTTCTGGCCCTCTGGTTTGCTTTCTTCCAGAGGCAAGTCCTTCTTCCTGACGGGGAGTTAGGATGGGTGGCCCCAGCTTGGCTGGTTTTATTGTTCCAAAAGTGTCAGCAGAGAAATGGCTGGATCTTGGAGTATCCCTTGTGATTTGACATTAGAGGACATCCTTTTATGTTCCATGTACCTGGCCCAAAAGTCTTCCAGCTCAGATATTCTGTGAGTGGAAACTATTTGAATAAATGTAAACCTAGAAGGGATTTTCAGGGTAAATTTAAAAATTCCCCTTGCTTCGGCTGTAGCAATCCCTTCTCACACTGGACTTCTGTGGGGGCATTGATAATACTTGTATTTGAATGGGGAATGAATTTCCCAGCTTCCTGGGAACAACAACAACAAAAATTCCCCCAACAAACCCCAGGGTGTCTGAGGCTCCTGCTTTCTTCTCAAAGAGCCAATCGAATACTCTTCTGTCAGCTCAAGAGCTATCAGCAGTATTGAACAATTAGACTAGAAGGAACGGTGCTAACAGTTGTTCCCTAAAGGCTTGGAAATTAACAAAGGCCATATTAGTAGGAGCAGGGAGGGGTGGGGGATGAAGAGAATGGGGGCTGGAAGGAACAATTCAGAAGTGGAGAGGGTGATTTGGAGGGGTTTGTTTCCCAGATAGTTTTCAAAGAAAAGAGATTTGTGTAGTTTGCCAGGGGCTGAGAAGGAAGCACAGGACCAGTTGATGTTCTTTTTTATCCAACAATACTTTCTCTGGCACATTCCTTTTAGGCTAACAAAGTGTCTTCCTTTTCTTTTTCATGGTCATTGATAGCAAGAGCTTAAGGGCTTTTTGCTTCCCAGGGCCCAGGGTGTGGTGGAGAGAAGGACGCATGTAAGAGGGAATTGACATTTTTTAGATTTTCTTGACTTTTGTCACAAACAAGGGCAAGCCATCCAACGCCTAGGGAAGGCTCAGGTTTTCATTTTAGTCTGGGGGGTGATTGATTTCTTTCTTTCAAGGGGCTGATGGAGGAGGTCAGAGTCTTAGGGAAGAAGCCAGGGAAAAGGAGAAAAGAAAGAATGAGATTTATGACCTTCTGGATCCCAGCTTTTATGTCGCGTAACCATTCCCAATACTGGAAGTTCATGACACCCTGAGAACCAGCCCGGGAACCCGGAGCAGTGATCTGCATGCAAAGGAGGAATTAAACAGTCCGGCAACTGCTTTGATTGAGAGACACACAAAATCGTGTGCTAGGTTCGGAGCCCTGCTTCCCTTCAGTTTGTCCTGTGGGCACAGAATCCAGTGTTTCACGTGCTGAGGAGACAGACCACCCAGGGCCACGCATGTTATACTGAGGGTGATTGACGATGGTGCTTATAGAGGAATTATTTCAACAATGGGACTTTTCCATTCTCTCTGCAGTCAGCCCTCCACGCTCAGAACATGGGAACATTGCATCTTGTCGCTGAAGAACACTAAACTACTAGGTGTGGCTCCCATGCCCCACCCTGGTCCCATACCCCTGAGTTAATAATTGAAGATCTTAAAAAATGTATGTATCTTCCATTTTTATTCCATATGGCCCCTTAGGTAACATGACCCGATGTGGCCATTAAATGACCCCGCTTACACTTGGATTACTCGGTACAAAGCAAATTTATGGTTGTTTATTCTCTCCTCCTATCAGCTATTAGTGCCTAATCATATGGTCTATCGATCATGAGATTAATCGCCTGCTCAAAGAGGCAGCAGGTCTTGTGGAATGCTGCACTGCGCCAGACTGAACTTCAACCTTTTATACAAACTGGAGGAGTCAAAATCATCATTCACTGCCTGAAGCCCCTGGTCCCTGGGCCTCCTGATCCCCAGGAGGTAAATCCCTGCTTTTTCACACAGTGTACTTTGCACTTCCTTTCCTTGCGTAAAACTTCACCTCGTTGATTCAGGCAGGCACTTGCAAATCAAATCCTTTGCAAGGCATCCTATAAATAAGGATCTAAGCCGAAAATATGTGGGCTTTATTATACAAAGCCCCATAGTGTCTCCGTAATTAAAGGTCTGTCAGTATTTCTATTACAGATTCTCATTTTGGAAGATTTATAACTGGGCCATTAAAGTTTTCTTGGGCTAAGACTTTCCAAGAGTGTCATGTTAGTCCTTTTTTTTTTTTTTTTGCTTTTTGTAGAATATACTTCTTAATATACATATATATACATATGTATGTGTGTGTGTGTGTGTGTGTGTGTATATATATATATATAAAATTATTAAGTCCAGAAACATTGCCACACACTAGTACCTACCTGCAAAGGTTAGATGCTAAAATTTGAGGACTGCATCCCCTGAGTGGCTTCTGGTCCCCTACTCTGCACTTTCATTGCAGTTGTGAGAACAGAGAATCATTGTACTGTTCATGCTGTATTGTAATGTTTGTTTCCTGGTCTGTGTCTCCTCTAAGGAGAGTGAGAGCAGGCATCTTAAATCATTTGTCTTTCGAGCCCTGTGTTTTCCGGAGAGGCTAGCCCCATGCAAGCCCTTGGGTTTGTTCACTAAATGCACCCAAGAATAGGAAGCAGGAAACATCCTTTCCAGTCCGATAGTTGTTTATAGCAGGGAGTAGACCAGTAAAACCAGTGCATTTAGGTAGGTTACTTTACTTCTCAGAAAACAAGTTTCCTAATGGTTGAAGTAAGTTCAGGCTGGTAAATTGGTGTTCTGTGAGTTGAATGCTGTCAGCACAGTGTTTTCAAACATTTGAATCTGAACACCTTATGGGATGGAATCTGGGCTTTCTAGTTTGCCATAACTCCTGCCATTGCCCATTACAGTGTATTAGCAGCTGCCTTAATCTTCTGTCTGCATGGTCTGTAAGTGTTGGCGATTCCTCGTAGTTACATCTTTACAATAGGATCTTTGTAGTATCTGTAAGGATCTAAATCTGAGATTCAGGTTAGCCTGGGGTGGCTTTCACTGCAGTTTGACTTCTCTCCCTTCCAATTCTTTCTCTCATCAACAACCTCAGCTATAATTTTTGATTCCATGGTTTGAAAAGTTTTTTCTTCTAGACAAACTACATTGGTTAATAATTAATTTGTTTTCCTATTTTTAAAGCAAACAGACATCTGTAACTGCACTCACAGATACAAACAAGCCATCAGCAGTAAGGGCATGAAATAGTTTTTATGTAATGAGTTGATTGATGTATTAGCTAGCAAGCTTGCGCCTGCAGTTGTGTCTTGAGTAAGGCTATAGTTTCTGTGTGAGCTTTTGATCTACTAAAAATAGCTCCTAGATCTTCCTGCCTTTTTAGACCTATGAAGTTCCAAAGACTCTAGGTGAGTGCTTATTAGTTTATTCTTTTATGAGTTGCTGGGCTACTCTTGTCCTCAAAGCCTCAGGTAAGTTGTTTGTCTATATACTCAGTGTTTCAAAGTGTGGCCTCCCCAGTCAGTTTAGAGAGGGCAGTCTCTATACAAGCTGGCTTTTGCATTTGATGAACGGAAAGAGCGTCCTAATATGGTTTACCTGCAGGCCCTTGTTACATTTTCTCCCTTTAGTCAAAGACATTTTGAAAGTTTGTTAAAAAAAAAAAAAACAGTGGAAAACAATTTGACACTTGACTCCCAAGCTAAAGACAGTCTCTGCATCTCAACTCAGACCGTTGGTGACTATTGTAGATTGAGAAATTAACAGCACACATTTTAGTTAAATAGAGCAAATTAAAGATCTTTAGCATAGAAATAGTCTGCAGGTGAACCAATCTGAGGCCTGACCTTGGGATTTAAGGTGGTCAATATCACACAGAAGTAAAGGGTTTTTGAAGACAGCAACCTGGTTGAACCAGATTATCACATGGATACAATTTAACAAGAGGCAGTGCCTACTTTGTGGCTAAAAGCTTAGGCTCTGGGGTTCCACTAATTTGGGTTTAGTTCTGTCTTGGTTCCTTACCCCTTCTCACCTTGAAGAGATTACTTAACTCTCCATAAGCCTTAGTTTCCTGATTTATATAACCTGGCGATAATTATAGCATGTTGTAAGGAGTAAGGGGAATAATCACACAAAGTATTTATCGTGTTGGTCATAGAATAAACAATGCATATTAATTATCAGTATTAGCTGGGGCATAGTTGAAATAGATTCCTGAGCTTTGAGGTTTTTTGTTTTGTCTTTTTAAGAGTTTAAAGGTATACTTAAGATATGCTTTCTTAAGAGTGTCCATCCATGCTGGTGCTGGGTCACTTACCTACTTTTCCAGGAAATTGACTGTTTCAGCAGTCCAAATGAGCTGCTTTCAGTTTTTTCAGGAAACAAGTAATGTTTGTTTCAGCCTCTAAAAATCTGAGGCTGAAATCTTCTTTCCTACATTTTCTTTTCCCTCCAGATCCAAAATAAAGTTGCATTGCCAAAGTTTCATGGTCCCTTATTAGCATTATTATTGGTGTGCTGTAGGAATCCTAAAGTGGGTGCATTTAGAATTAAAACCCTGGGGAAAACTTTAAACCCTCATGGACTCAGAGAGCTGGAAGGGACTTACGAGATCATGTCCTCTAAGCCCCATTTTACAGATAAGGAAAGTGTATTTTACAAGGTAAAATAAGTTTTGAACATAATGGCTTTTTAATTTGCCCTCTCGCCAGAATCTGCACTTAATTTGCCATGTTGTGATTATGTCCTTATCATGGGACTTGCAGGTATTTATTAGAGACTATGGAGATGTAGCATTGGGCATTACTTTTGTAGCCAAGGCACAGGGGCAGTAATCATTATTAATGGATTCCATTATTTGGGAGAGCGTTTTACTGACTACAGAGAATTCATTGCATTGATCTATTGTGCCACATTTGTATTATACCAGGTAGTTTAAAATGATATTCTCTAAACTGTTAGGCTGAAAAATTGTCCAATCTTGGCAGTGATCCCATCAGTAAGGCCTTCCTTTTCCTACTGAAAATACATAGTTCTGTTGAAAGAAACCTTTTGACTGGTCCCCAGTGCCCTGAATGTGTTTAAATCCCTCACTACTGAAATAGGAGGATTACTACTGCTATCATTGTTCTAAAACAAACTTCCCTTTGGACGATAACAGCAGCGGTAAATCAGATGTTGAAGAAAGTACCAGCTTAACTTCAGTTTGCTTTAAAAGGGTTTCCTCTTTAATTGACAAGTGTCATGTATAATAGAGCATGGTGACTCACATAGAAAACCGTGTGCCGGCCTTCCCGCTGCGGTCGGAGTTCTTAATGAACGTCCGAGTGAATACACGGAGGCAAAACCTGAAAGGGCCCCAGCTGTGGAGTATTCACACTGCTGGCTGCGGGCAGGGTGGCGATCGGCACCCGCCATGCCGATGACCAGAGAGACCTGTATTGGTCACGTGGCTGTTTTGTAGCTGTGCGCTGCTGTGACTGTGGTCTTTCCTAGTGACATGTTGAATAATGGCACAGAGTCCAGTGTCCCATCCGAGGAACAACCAAGGTTTTTTTTTTCTTTTTTAACGTAAAGATGATCAGTTATTTTTGGCACACACAGCCTTCTCATAGACTGGTAGTTTTCTTGAGCTGCGGGCCACTTGCTAACTAGCCCTTGTGAGTCCCCTCACTCTGCAGTCCCCGTTTTTCCTTCCCCTCGCTCCCCGAAAAAGAACGGGCACTGATATTTTAGACATGATGTTTACAGCAGTTCAACACACTTGAATAAGCACTTAGAATAATGCCAATATAGGGGGGGAAGGGCATATTATCATCAAATTAAGTAATGGATGGGCAGTGATATTTTATTTATTAAAGCTCATCTGAGTACCATTGGAAACAGAGAATGTTGGTTCTGAAGTGCACAGATTAGAAAGGAATGTTGAGTTTGGAAACGTGGCAGCCTGCAGTACTGTGTATGGTTTAAATTAAACCTTTTTTTGGAAAGCAGAATAGCTCTAGGCCACATTTAAGGGAAACGCTACAGCAGAGTGAGCTGGCTGTGGTTTTTCTTTTACTCTGTAACCGGCCCACTTTCCCTTGTTTTAACACAGAAAAAAGACTTTGGACTCCTTCAGACCAACCACATAGCTTCTCTGCTGACCACAAAAAGGAAGTTTGGCGTAGAAGCCATAGGATTAATACCCACTGTCTCTTAACCCAACAGAGTGTGAAAACTTTTATAAGAGATTTCTCTGGGCAGACTGACACTGTGGTTGGACTTTAAACATTTTAAATCAAGAGCAACTTTGAATTGCATTATGCCACAGTGCTCTGTAAATGGTTATCTGCGATCCCACTGTTTAAAGTTATTTACACGAATCCCCAGGTTTCAGAGGGATAAACCACTAACAGCTTTGTGTATCTTGATAAAGAAATACAAGGAGAATTAAAGGTATGCCCATGCCAAATTATCTCAGAGAGAGTAGGTAGATCACAGTCAATCAGATTTTATTGTTCTGGAGCAAATGCAGACAGTTGGCTCTTGGCAGAAGAGCCTTTTCATCTTTGCAAATACTAAGGTTAGGGTTATGGATTCTATTAATCACTTGATCAAGTTTATTAATTCATCACATTATTTTTAAACTAGGGAAGAAACCTTCCTTTGAATAGATTCGCATCTTTCTAAAATAATAGTTTTTGCAGCGCAGAGGTGTTATTTCATATGCTGACCTCCTCAGCTGTTATAAATTGTTGTTGGTGTGCCCTGAGCATTAATTTTAATGATTGGATTCTTACTACCCTGATTAACTAATTATGTGTTTGCACAGAGCAACTCTGAAATTACCAACAAACACTTCCCCCCCAAGACCCCCCAAACCCTTGTGTGTTTGTATTTATATTTACTCATTTGAACACCTAGGATTGATATATTTAAAAAAAATCATTTGAATTTACATTTTGCCATGCTGAAGTCGGCAGCTTTTTACAGGTGCACTGTATCAGCATTCTGGTTTTTGTTTGAGAAAGAATCTCAATCAAAAGAATTGATTTGAAAAGTTGAAGGAGAAACCTGCATACATGTTTCAAAACTGTGGTCTTACAATAACCACTGAGTTACTTCTTGGTTGACTGTATGTCGCGGGAGGGGTTTACTTGGCTGTCATTAGAGAAATTGGCCTGTAGAACACTTCCTGCATGTGAAGAAATGCAGTTGTCATCTTGCGTGGGTCACTAAAACAGTATTTAAATACTTCCAGTTGTGAGGAGCCTTGCATTCACTGTAGTTAATTCCCCAAGTGTGTTAGGAGCTGCTGTTATGGGCTTTTCTGAACTTAATAGTTGAAGAAGATGGGAAAGAAATGGCGTACTTTCTGGGTAAAGTATTTTAGCCACCCTGGAGTAGATGTGTTGCGTCTTGATCTTTTTTTCATCTTGGTAGAATTATGCTGTAACTAATTGAATCCATTGATCACTGTCTTGTTTCTTTCTTTTTTTTCCCCCTCCATCTTCTTCTCAGAGGATTCATTTCATAGGGGTCTATACATCAGTCAAGAAAATGACTACAGAGGAATTACCAAGACTGGTAATCAAGGTAATTTAACCTGGTTTAGTATTTTTTTTTTTTAAGGACAAAACACTAAGTGTCCTTTACCTGGTGAGAGTTCACCTCTTATCTGGTAAGAGTTACCTGATAGGAGTTAACATCATAAGTAGTTTATGTTGAAAAACAAGTCAAACTATGACACTGAGCAGTACATTCAGAGAGAGAGAGAAAGAAGGGAGGAAGAGCATCGATTTTAGAATTAGTTGACCTGGTTTCCAGGCCTCTCTGTACCAGTGCTTTTCAAACTTCAGTATGCATGTGACTAAACTGAGGATACTGTTGAACGGCCGAGTCCGACTCTGTAGGTGTGCGGTGCATCCCAAGATCCTGCCTTGTTAACAGGCCTCTCGCGATGTTGATGTCCAAGCCGTAGGGCTGCAGACCGTACTCTGCAGAGCAGCAGTCTGTTACAGCTCTTACTGAACTTGGTGGCTTTGCAGAGACTACCCAACAGCTCTGCATCTCAGTTTCCTAATCTCTAAAATAGGGATGTTAATCTTTGCCTGTCTCATTAGGCTGTTATGAGACTCAGATGAGATAATGTAGATGAAATTTTAAAAGGCTACCTAAGTGTAAGACACCAAGGATCTTTGCTTATAGATAAAGACATTCTTGGCATACCTTTCATCGAATCCGTGTGAGCCTCCTGTGGTAGGAAGTCCTGAGCTGTGCGATCAGGGAGAGGGACTGGAGTCCTCACTTCCCTCATCCTCTCTGTGCCTTGAGCCAGATCACTGCACCCTCCTGGTCCTCTTTAAAATAAGGGCTTGACCTGGATTAATGGGTCATGAAGTGTGTCTGCAATTCCAGTGGCCTCAGCATCACTTGGAAACTTGCTAGAAGAGAGGATTGTCTAGTCCCTTCCCAGACCTAGTGAATCGGAAATTCTGGGGATGGGGCCCAGCAGTCTGTTGTCTAACAAGTACTTCTGGTGGTTCTGATGCATGCTAAATTTTGAGAACCACTCTGACGTGTCCTTCAACTTTGAAATGGGATATTGAAGCATTTCTCTGGACAGGTTCAGTCGTGGGAATGCCTTTCTGTGTGATCATCTCACAGGCAGAGATGAATTGGGAGTTGAGTATTCTCCAAGGCTGCCTGCTGAGCGTGTGGAAAGGAGGAATGAACATCTGGGTTTTAAGCCTGGCCTGCCTGCAAGTCAGAACAGATTATAACTGCACTGGCCCACACCTTCCCAGCTCAGCCCAGCTTTGGGACTGCTTCAGTGGCCCATGACAGTGGGCTAAGCCAGAGCAGAACATGCAGGCTGAAGAGTTCTCTGTCATTCTCCTCCTTACCCTCCCATCCCCCTGATGGTGGTCAGCATGATGCAGCACCAACTAATGTTTTTCAGACTTTCATGCACTTTCACAAAGATTATCACAATCCGTGTGCATAGGCAGGAGATAAGGAGAACCAAGGAAATAGAAGAAATCTTTTTCTTAAAGTCATTTACAGAGAGACCTCACATACCTGTTGTTTTGTTTTTCTGTTTTTATATTTCGGAATACATCTGATAGCTAGGAAAAAAGCACAGCCAGCCTCTATTTGTCCAGAGTAGATTTTATCAGGTTCAAACACTAAAGCTCTTGATCTTATACTCAGAAGAGACCATCAGTGAAGCCTATCTCCTGTCCGAGTCTGATTTTTCATTCCAGAGCAACAAATAAAGCCATAACAGACAGGTGCTTGAGCCTGGAAAGTGGAAACAAACGAGAGGTGTTAGCTGGGAGCTTGAACAGTGAGAGAAGACATGGAGATGCTGTCAAACATAGAGCAGATACGAGGTCGAGATGGTTGGTAGCTTGAGATCCTCTCTCTAGATATACACATGTGTATACATGTGTACAATATAAAAGTAAATGTAAATAGTACTTATATATGTGTGTGTATGCATATAAAGAAATGAATATATCATATTTATATATGTGTATATGTATATGCATGTATAAATATATGTAAAGGTATACATATATATGTATGTATTATATATAAATATATATGTATTTACACATACATATTTATTTTTATATATGTGTACCACAA